>NC_039360.1:191491026-191492408 GCF_003573695.1 Papaver somniferum | reverse complement strand
AAACTGTATTTTTCTACATTTCCTCCGTTCTTTCAGCTAATTATATTTATTTTTCCAAAAGAATGCACTCCTCATAAATAAATAAATTTACAAGAGTATATTGCATTCTGTAAACTCTATGAATTTGTAAATAATTATCTGATTTATTTCATGATTCCAATACCTAAATAATAAAAGAATTCATAAACATCACTTTCTTCTAAATGGCAAAATTAGCAAACGAAACAAGAAATGAAAACAACTTTCAAAGCGTCCACAAAATGAAATCGATAAATCAAACCATATCATCAAAAAAAAAACATATCAAATGAACCATCCCCCATCTTCAAACAATTCTTCTTGCAATGCTGAGGTGAACCTGATCACTCCAACCAGCAGGCTTGGGCGCCTTGTCATCCTCAGATTTTTCATTTTCTGCTTCATCAAGCTCCACATGCTTGTTAACTTTTGGATTATCTGCCATATCCGTAACATCGGGACGATATTTATCAATAATTTCAATAATAGAAGTAGGAGCATCATCATTTACAGTAGGAACATCAGCATAAGCAGGAACATCAGCATCCTCAACGCTACTGATTGCAGCGTCCAGAGGAACACCAGGAATAACATCAGCATAAATAGGAACATCATCATTGTCAACACTACTGACAACAAAACTAATTAAAGCGTCGAGAGGAACACTAGGAACAGTACTTATTCCGTCCACAGTAATGATAATCCTCAATTTACGAGGACCAGCCATCAGTCGAGGACATTTTTGGATCCTCTCTTCAGTTTCATCTCTACAGTCCCTCTTAGCAGAACTCATTTTTTCCTCTTAATACTCTATGTTAATTTTTTCTATGCTTGGTGTAATTTATATATATTTCTAAGGAAAACCCTAATTTCTTAGGTTTTCCATCATTATCTTAAATCACATATTCTTTGGTATTTACATCGAATATTCTATCAATATAAGGAGATATGGAATGAATATTTTCATGTTTATCTAATTTCCCTTTTAATCTAATATACATAACGAACATAAAAAACTAAAATAAATTATGATCTCATGAGATATATGGAGTGAATATTTTCATATTTATATAATTTCCTTTTTAATTTAATTACCTAGGTCGGTTGGGGTGGCCCGGCCGGCTGTACCATTGGTGTAACGCAAAAAAAAGAAAAAACCAAATGTTGTCTAGTTAAACAATGACCCAACATTTAGCGGCAACACTTTCATGTTGATGCACGAAATTGAACATTTCAACATAGAAAAAAATCCAAACACTAAAACAAAAACAAAAAAATACAAGGAAAAAAACAACAACATAAATAACCCAAGGAATAAATTGTACATTTCAGCATAGAAAAAATTCAAATACCAAAAAAAAAAA
>NC_039360.1:190608854-190774599 GCF_003573695.1 Papaver somniferum | reverse complement strand
TATCTACTATCCAGGGATTCGTTAAAGCCAACTGAAAGTAAAGTAACTCTTTCTAAAGAATGATACTAAGAAAATTCCCTACAATAATGAAGATTGTCTTTGAATGTTTCCTAAAAACCCTAAAGAGCCCTGAAAAAGCTCTGAGAAGCTTAAATATAATTATACTCTGTAGCACCGTGATCTAAAGTTATAGAATGATAATAACAAATCTCTTCAATAGTGAAGATCAACATTGAATGTTCTCTAAAAAGCCTTGCAAACTCTAAAAAACCCTGAAAACTATGAAAATCCCTAAAATATCTAAAAAGCTCTGAACAAGCTTTAAGTTAATTATATTTCGTATCACTAGTATCTACTAGCCAGGGGATTCGTTAAAGCCAACTGAAAGCAACTTAATTCTTTATAAAGAATGATACTAACAAATTCCCTACAATAATGAAGATTATCTTTGAATGTTTCCTAAAAACCCTAAAGAGCCCTGAAAGAGCTCTGAGAAACTCTAAAAAGCTCAGGAAGACTCCAAAAAGCTTTGAAAAGCTTAAATTTAATTATACACTATAGCACCGTGATCTACAAGGTAGGAGATTCGTTATAGAATGATAATAACAAATCTCTACAATAGTGAAGATCAACGTTCAATGTTCTCTAAAAAGCCTTGTAAGCTCTAAAAAAACCTTGAAAACTCTGAAAAATCCCTAAAATATCTAAAGAGCTCTGAAAAAGCTGTTAAGTTAATTATATTTCGTAGCACTAGTATCTACTAGCCAGGGATTCGTTAAAGCCAACTGAAAGTAAACTAACTCTTTATAAAGAATGATACTAACAAAATTCCCTACAATAATGAAGATTATCTTTGAATGTTCCCTAAAAACCCTAAAGAGACCTAAAAGAGCTCTGATAAACTCTAAAAATCTCAGGAAGACTCCAAAAAGCTTTGAAAAGCTTAAATTTAATTATAATCCGTAGCACCGTGATCTAAAATCTAGGAGATTCGTTATAGAATGATAATAACAAATCTCTACAATAGTGAAGATCAACATTGAATTTTCTCTAAAAAGCCTTGTAAACTCTAAAAAAACCTTGAAAACTCTGAAAAGCCCTAAAATATCTAAAGAGCTTTGAAAAAGCTTTAAGTTAATTATATTTCGTAGCACAAGTATCTACTAGCCAGGGATTCGTTAAATCCAACTGAAAGTAAACTAACTCTTTATAAATAATGATACTAAGAAAATTCCCTACAATAATAAAGATTGTCTTTGAATGTTTCCTAAAAACCCTAAAGAGCCCTGAAAAAGCTCTGAGAAACTCTAAAAATCTCAGGAAGACTCCAAAAAGCTTTGAAAAGCTTAAATATAATTATACTCCGCAGCACCGTGATCTACAGTTATAGAATGATAATAACAAATCTCTACAATAGTGAAGATCAACATTGAATGTTCTTTAAAAAGCCTTGCAAACTCTAAAAAACCCTGAAAACTATGAAAATCCCTAAAATATATAAAGAGCTCTGAACAAGCTTTAAGTTAATTATATTTCGTATCACTAGTATCTACTAGCCAGGGGATTCGTTAAAGCCAACCGAAAGCAATTTAATTCTTTATAAAGAATGATACTAACAAATTCCCTACAATAATGAAGATTATCTTTGAATGTTTCCTAAAAACCCTAAAGAGCCCTGAAAGAGCTCTGAGAAACTCTAAAAAGCTCAGGAAGACTCCAAAAAGCTTTGAAAAGCTTAAATTTAATTATACACTGTAGCACCGTGATCTACAAGGTAGGAGATTCGTTATAGAATGATAATAACAAATCTCTACAATAATGAAGATCAACGTTGAATGTTCTCTAAAAAGCTTTGTAAGCTCTAAAAAAACCTTGAAAAGCCCTAAAATATCTAAAGACTCTCTGAAAAAGCTTTTAAGTTAATTATATTTCGTAGCACTAGTATCTACTAGCCAGGGATTCGTTAAAGCCAACTGAAAGTAAACTAACTCTTTATAAAGAATGATACTAAGAAAATTCCCTACAATAATGAAGATTATCTTTGAATGTTTCCTAAAAACCCTAAAGAGACCTGAAAGAGCTATGAGAAACTCTAAAAATCTCAGGAAGACTCCAAAAAGCTTTGAAAAGCTTAAATTTAATTATACTCTGTAGCACCGTGATCTAAAAGCTAGGAGATTCGTTATAGAATGATAATAACAAATCTCTACAATAGTGAAGATCAACATTGAATGTTCTCTAAAAAGCCTTGTAAACTCTAAAAAAACCTTGAAAACTCTAAAAATCCCTAAAATATCTAAAGAGCTTTGAAAAAGCTTTAAGTTAATTATATTTCGTAGCACAAGTATCTACTAGCCAGGGATTCGTTAAAGCCAACTGAAAGTAAACTAACTCTTTATAAAGAATGATACTAAGAAAATTCCCTACAATAATGAAGATTGTCTTTGAATGTTTCCTAAAAACCCTAAAGAGCCCTAAAAAGCTCTGAGAAACTCTAAAAAACTCAGGAAGACTCCAAAAAGCTTTGAAAAGCTTAAATATAATTATACTCTGTAGCACCGTGAATTACAGTTATAGAATGATAATAACAAATCTCTATAATAGTTAAGATCAACATTGAATGTTCTCTAAAAAGCCTTGTAAACTCTAAAAAAACCTTGAAAACTCTGAAAAGCCCTAAAATATCTAAAGAGCTCTGAAAAAACATTAAGTTAATTATATTTCGTAGCACTAGTAACTACTAGCCAGGGGATTCGTTAAAGCCAACTGAAAGTAACTTAATTCTTTATAAATAATGATACTAAGAAAATTCCCTACAATATTGAACATTATATTTGAATGTTTCCTAAAAACCCTAAGAGCTCTGAGAAACTCTAAAAAGCTCAGGAAGACTCCAAAAAGCATTGAAAAGCTTAAATTTAATTATACTTTGTAGCACCGTGATCTACAAGCTAGGAGATTCGTTATAGAATGATAATAACAAATTTCTACAATAGTGAAGATCAACATTGAATGTTCTCTAAAAAGCATTGCAAACTTTAAAAAAACCTTGAAAACTCTGAAAATCCCTAAAATATCTAAAGAGCTCTGAAAAAACTTTAAGTTAATTATATTTCGTAGCACTAGTATCTACTAGCCAGGGGATTCGTTAAAGCCAACTGAAAGTAAACTAACTCTTTAATGATACTAAGAAAATTCCCTACAATAATGAAGATTGTCTTTGAATGTTTTCTAAAAACCCTAAAGATCCCTGAAAGAGCTTTGAGAAACTCTAAAAATCTCAGGAAGACTCCAAAAAGCTTTGAAAAGCTTAAATTTAATTATAATCCATAGCACCGTGATCTACAAGCTAGGAGATTCGTTATAGAATGATAATAACAAATCTCTACAATAGTGAAGATCAACATTGAATATTCTCTAAAAAGCCTTGTAAGCTCTAAAAAAACCTTGAAAACTATGAAAATCCCTAAAATATCTAAAGAGCTTTGAAAAAGCATTAAGTTAATTATATTTCGTAGCACAAGTATCTACTAGCCAGGGATTCGTTAAAGCCAACTGAAAGTAAACTAACACTTTATAAAGAATGATACTAAGAAAATTCCCTACAATAATGAAGATTGTCTTTGAATGTTTCCTAAAAACCCTAAAGAGCCCTAAAAAAGCTCTGAGAAACTCTAAAAATCTCAGGAAGACTCCAAAAAGCTTTGAAAAGCTTAAATATATTTATACTCTGTAGCACCGTGATCTACAGTTATAGAATGATAATAACAAATCTCTATAATAGTGAAGATCAACATTGAATGTTCTCTAAAAAGCCTTGTAAACTCTAAAAAAACCTTGAAAACTCTGAAAAGCCCTAAAATATCTAAAGAGCTCTGAAAAAACATTAAGTTAATTATATTTCGTAGCACTAGTAACTACTAGCCAGGGGATTCGTTAAAGCCAACTGAAAGTAACTTAATTCTTTATAAATAATGATACTAAGAAAATTCCCTACAATATTGAACATTATATTTGAATGTTTCCTAAAAACCCTAAGAGCTCTGAGAAACTCCAAAAAGCTCAGGAAGACTCCAAAAAGCTTTGAAAAGCTTAAATTTAATTATACTCTATAGCACCGTGATCTACAAGCTAGGAGATTCGTTATAAAATGATAATAACAAATTTCTACAATAGTGAAGATAAACATTGAATGTTCTCTAAAAAGCATTGCAAACTTTAAAAAAACCTTGAAAACTCTGAAAATCCCTAAAATATCTAAAGAGCTCTGAAAAAACTTTAAGTTAATTATATTTCGTAGCACTAGTATCTACTAGCCAGAGGATTCGTTAAAGCCAATTGAAAGTAAACTAACTCTTTATAAAGAATGATACTAAGAAAATTCCCTACAATAATGAAGATTGTCTTTGAATGTTTTCTAAAAACCCTAAAGATCCCTGAAAGAGCTTTGAGAAACTCTAAAAATCTCAGGAAGACTCCAAAAAGCTTTGAAAAGCTTAAATTTAATTATACTCCATAACACCGTGATCTACAAGCTAGGAGATTCGTTATAGAATGATAATAACAAATCTCTACAATAGTGAAGATCAACATTGAATGTTCTCTAAAAATCCTTGTAAACTATAAAAAAATCCTGAAATCTCTGAAAAGCCCTAAAATATCTAAAGAGCTCTGAAAAAGGTTTAAGTTAATTATATTTCGTAGCATTAGTATCTACTAGCCAGGGGATTCGTTCAAGAAAACTGAAAGTAACTTAATTCTTTAGGGTTTTTAGGAAATATTCAAAGATAATCTTCATTATTGTAGGGAGTTTTGTTAGTATCATTCTTTATAAAGAATTAAGTTACTTTCAGTTGGATTTAACGAATCCCCTGGCTAGTAGATACTAGTGCTACGAAATACAATTAACTCAAAGCTTTTTCAGAGTTTTCAAAGCTCTTTAAATTTTTCAGAGCTCTTTAGATATTTTAGGGCTTTTTAGAGTTTTCAGGGTTTTTTTAGAGTTTTCAAGGATTTCTAGAGAACATTCAAAGTTGATTTCACTATTGTAGGGATTTGTAAGTATCATTCTTGAACGAATCTCCTAGCTTGTAGATCCCAGTGCTATGGAGTATAATTAAATTTAAGCTTTTCAAAGCTTTTTGGAGTCTTCCTGAGCTTTTTAGAGTTTCTCAAGGCTCTTTAGGGTTTTTAGGAAACATTCAAAGATAATCTTCATTATTGTAGGGAATTTTGTTAGTATCATTCTTTCTAAAGAATTAAGTTACTTTCAGTTGGCTTTATCGAATCCCCTGGCTAGTAGATACTAGTGCTACGAAATACAATTAACAAAAAGCTTTTTCAGAGCTTTATGGAGTTTTTCTGAGCTCTTTAGATTTTTCAGAGCTCTTTAGATATTTTAGGGCTTTTTAGAGTTTTCAGGGTTTTTTAGAGTTTTCAAGGCTTTTAGAGAACATTCGAAGTTTATTTCACTGTTGTAGAGATTTGTTATTATCATTCTATAACGAATCTCCTACCTTGTAAATCACGGTACTACGGAGTATAATTAAATTAAAGCTTTTCAAATCTTTTTGGAGTCTTCCTGAGATTTTTAGAGTTTCTCAGAGCTCTTTCAGGGCTCTTTAGATATTTTAGGGATTTTCAGAGTTTTCAGAGTTTTTTTTTAGAATTTTCAAGGCTTTTTAGAGAACATACAATGTTGATCTTCACTATTGTAGAGATTTGTTATTATCATTCTATAACGAGTCTCTTAGCTTGTAGATCCCAGTGCTACGACGTATAATTAAATTTAAGCTTTTCAAATCTTTTTGGAGTCTTCTTGAGCTTTTTAGAGTTTCTCAGAGCTCTTTCAGGGCTCTTTATGGTTTTTAGGAAACATTCAAAGATAATCTTCATTATTGTATGGAATTTTGTTAGTATCATTCTTTATAAAGAATTAAGTTACTTTCAGTTGGATTTAACGAATCCCCTGGCTAGTAGATACTAGTGCTACGAAATACAATTAACTCAAAGCTTTTTCAGAGTTTTCAGAGCTCTTTAAATTTTTCAGAGCTCTTTAGATATTTTAGGGCTTTTTAGAGTTTTCAGGGTTTTTTAGAGTTTTCAAGGATTTCTAGAGAACATTCAAAGTTGATTTCACTATTGTAGGGATTTGTAAGTATCATTCTTGAACGAATCTCCTAGCTTGTAGATCCCAGTGCTACGGAGTATAATTAAATTTAAGCTTTTCAAAGCTTTTTGGAGTCTTCCTGAGCTTTTTAGAGTTTCTCAAGGCTCTTTAGGGTTTTTAGGAAACATTCAAAGATAATCTTCATTATTGTAGGGAATTTTGTTAGTATCATTCTTTATAAAGAATTAAGTTACTTTCAGTTGGCTTTATCGAATCCCCTGGCTAGTAGATACTAGTGCTACGAAATACAATTAACTAAAAGCTTTTTCAGAGCTTTATGGAGTTTTTCTGAGCTCTTTAGATTTTTCAGAGCTCTTTAGATATTTTAGGGATTTTTAGAGTTTTCAGGGTTTTTTAGAGTTTTCAAGGCTTTTAGAGAACATTCGAAGTTGATTTCACTGTTGTAGAGATTTGTTATTATCATTCTATAACGAATCTCCTAGCTTGTAGATCCCAGTGCTACGACGTATAATTAAATTTAAGCTTTTCAAATCTTTTTGGAGTCTTCTTGAGCTTTTTAGAGTTTCTCAGAGCTCTTTCAGGGCTCTTTATGGTTTTTAGGAAACATTCAAAGATAATCTTCATTATTGTAGGGAATTTTGTTAGTATCATTCTTTATAAAGAATTAAGTTACTTTCAGTTGGCTTTAACGAATCCCCTGGCTAGTAGATACTAGTGCTACGAAATACAATTAACTCAAAGCTTTCTCGGAGTTTTTCAGAGCTCTTTAGATATTTTAGGGGTTTTTAGAGTTTTCAGGGTTTTTTAGAGTTTTCAAGGTTTTCTAGAGAACATTCAAAGTTGATTTCACTATTGTAGGGATTTGTAATTATCATTCTTGAACGAATCTCCTAGCTTTGGATCCTAGTACTACGGAGTATAATTAAATTTAAGCTCTTCAAATCTTTTTGGAGTCTTACTGAGCTTTTTAGAGTTTCTCAGAGCTCTTTCAGGGCTCTTTAGGGTTTTTAGGAAATATTCAAAGATAATCTTCATTATTGTAGGGAATTTTGTTAGTATCATTCTTTATAAATAATTTAGTTACTTTCAGTTGGCTTTAACGAATCCTCTGGCTAGTTGATACTAGTGCTACGAAATATAATTAACTTAAAGCTTTTTCAGAGCTTTTTAGACTTTTTCAGAGCTCTTTAGATTTTTCAGAGCTCTTTAGATATTTTAGGGCTTTTTAGAGTTTTCAGGGTTTTTTAGAGTTTTCAAGGATTTTTAGAGAACATTCAAAGTTGATCTTCACTATTGTAGAGATTTGTAAGTATCATTCTTGAACGAATCTCCTAGCTTGTAGATCCCAGTGCTACGAGGTTTAATTAAATTTAAGCTTTTCAAATATTTTTGGAGTCTTCCTGAGTTTTTTAGAGTTTCTCAGAGCTCTTTCAGGGCTCTTTATGGTTTTTAGGAAACATTCGAAGATAATCTTCATTATTGTAGGGAATTTAGTTAGTATCATTCTTTATAATGAATTAAGTTACTTTCAAATGGCTTTAACGAATCCCTTGGCTAGTAGATACTAGTGCTACGAAATACAATTAACTCAAAGCTTTTCAGAGCTCTTTAGATTTTAGGGATTTTCAGAGTTTTCAGGGTGTTTTTAGAGTTTTCAAGGCTTTTTAGAGAACATTCAAAGTTGATCTTCACTATTGTAGGGATTTGTTATTATCATTCTATAGCGAATCTCCTAGCTTGTAGATCACAGTGCTATGGAGCATAATTAAATTTAAGCTTTTCAAAGCTTTTGGGAGTCTTCCTGAGCTTTATAAAGTTTCTTAGATCTCTTTCAGGGATCTTTAGGGTTTTTAGGAAACATTGATAGATAATCTTCATTATTGTAGGGAATTTTGTTAGTATCATTCTTTATAAAGAATTAAGTTACTTTCAGTTGGCTTTAACGAATCCCCTGGCTAGTAGATACTAGTGCTACGAAATATAATTAACTTAAATCTTTTTCAAAGCTTTTTAGAGTTTTTCAGATCTCTTTAGATATTTTTGGGTTTTTTAGAGTTTTTCAGGGTTTTTTAGCATTTTCAAGGCTTTTTAGAGAAAATTAAAAGTTGATCTTCACTATTGTAGAGATTTGTTATTATCATTCTATAACGAATCTCCTTGCTTGTAGATCACGATGCTATGGAGTATAGTTAAATTTAAGCTTTTCAAAGCTTGTTGGAGTCTTTCTGAGATTTTTAGAGTTTCTCAGAGCTCTTTCAGGGCTCTTTAGGGTTTTTAGGAAATATTCAAAGATAATCTTCATTATTGTAGGGAATTTTGTTATTTTAATTCTATATAAAGAATTTAATTACTTTCTGTTGGCTTTAACGAATCCCCTGGCTAGTAGATACTAGTGCTACAATATAAAGAATTTAATTAACTTAAAGCTTTTTCAGAGCTTTTTAGAGTTTTTCATAGCTCTTTAGATTTTTCAGAGCTCTTAAGGTATTTTTAGGGCTTTTTAGAGTTTTCTAGAGTTTTCAAGGCTTTTTAACGAACATTCAAAGTTGATCTTCACTATTGTAGGGATTTGTTATTATCATTCTATAACAAATCTCCTAGCTTGTAGATCACGATGCTATGGAGTATAATTAAATTTAAGCTTTTCAAAGCTTTTGGGAGTCTTCCTGAGCTTTTTAAAGTTTCTTAGAGCTCTTTCAGGGATCTTTAGGGTTTTTAGGAAACATTCAAAGATAATCTTCATTATTGTGGGGAATTTTGTTAGTATCATTCTTTATAAAGAATTAAGTTACTTTCAGTTGGCTTTAACGAATCCCCTGGCTAGTAGATACTAGTGCTAAGAAATATAATTAACTTAAAGCTTTTTTAGAGGTTTTTAGAGTTTTTCATAGCTCTTTAGATTTTTCAGAGCTCTTTAGATATTTTAGGGCTTTTTAAAGTTTTCAGGGTTTTCTAGAGTTTTCAAGGCTTTTTAGAGAACATTAAAAGTTGATCTTCACTATTGTTGGGATTTGTTATTATCATTCTATAACGAATCTCCTAGCTTGTAGATCACAGTGCTATGGAGTATATCTAAATTTAAGCTTTTCAAAGCTTTTTGGAGTCTTCCTGAGCTTTTTAGAGTTTCTCAGAGCTCTTTCAGAGCTCTTTAGGGTTTTTAGAAAATATTCAAATATAATCTTCATTATTGTAGGGAATTTTGTTAGTATCAATCTTTATAAAGAATTAAGTTACTTTCAGTTACGTTTAACGAATCCCCTGGGTAGTAGATACTAGTGCTACAAAATATAATTAACTTAAAGCTTTTTTAGAGCTTTTTAGAGTTTTTCATAGCTCTTTAGATTTTTCAGGGCTTTTTAAAGTTTTCAGGGTTTTCTAGAGTTTTCAAAGCTTTTTAGAGAACATTCAAAGTTGATCTTCAAAATTGTAGGGATTTGTTATTATCATTCTATAACGAATCTCCTAGCTTGTAGATCACGGTGCTATGGAGTATAATTAAATTTAAGCTTTTCAAAGCTTTTGGGAGTCTTTCTGAACTTTGTAGAGTTTCTCGGAGCTCTTTCAGGGCTCTTTAGGGTTTTTAGGAAATATTCAAAGATAATCTTCATTATTGTAGGGAATTTTATTAGTATATTTCTTTATAAAGAATTTAGTTACTTTCAGTTGGCTTTAACGAATCCCCTGGCTAGTATATAATAGTGCTACGAAATACAATTAACTCAAAGCTTTTTTAGAGCTTTTTAGAGTTTTTCAGATCTCTTTAGATTTTTCAGAGCTCTTTAGATATTTTAGGGCTTTTTAGAGAACATTCAAAGTTGATTTCACTATATTAGGGATTTATAATTATTATTCTTGAACGAATCTCCTAGCTTGTAGATTCTAGTGCTACAAAGTATAATTAAATTTAATCTTTTCAAAGCTTTTTGGAGTCTTCCTGAGCTTTTTAGAGTTTCTCATAGCTCTTTCAGGGCTCTTTTGGGTTTGTAGAACACATTCAAAGATAATCTTCGTTATTGTAGGGAATTTTCTTAGTATCATTCTTTATAAAGAATTAAGTTACTTTCAGTTGGCTTTAACGAATCCCCTGCCCAGTAGATACTAGTGCTACGAAATATAATTAACTTAAAGCTTTTTCAAAGCTTTTTAGAGTTTTCAGATCTCTTTAGATATTTTTGGGCTTTTTAGAGTTTTTTGGGGTTTTTAGAGTTTTAAAGGCTTTTTAGAGAACATTCAAAGTTGATATTCACTAGTGTAGAGATTTTTTATTATCATTCTATAACGAATCTCCTAGCTTGTAGATCACGGTCCTACGGAGTATAATTAAATTTAAGCTTTTCAAAGCCTTTTGGAGTCTTCCTGAGCTTTTTAGAGTTTCTCAGAGCTCTTTAGGGCTCTTTAGAGGTTTTAAGAAACATTCAAATATAATCTTCAATATTGTAGGGAATTTTGTTAGTATCATTCCTTATAAAGAATTAAGTTACTTTCAGTTGGCTTTAACGAATCCCCTGGCTAATAGATACTAATGCTACGAAATATAATTAACTTAAAGCTTTTTCAGTGCTTTTTAGAGTTTTTCATAGCTCTTTAGATTTTTCTGAGCTCTTTAGATATTTTAGGGATTTTTAGAGTTTTCAAGGATTTTTAGAGAACATTCAGAGTTGATCTTCACTATTGTGGGGAATTGTAATTAATATTCTATAACGAATCTCCTAGCTTGTAGATCACGGTGCTATGGAGTATAATTAAATTTAATCCTTTTAAAGCTTTTGAGAGTCTTCCTGAGCTTTTTAAAGTTTCTTAGAGTTCTTTCAGGGATCTTTAGGGTTTTTAGGAAACATTCAAAGATAATCTTCATTATTGTGGGGAATTTTGTTAGTATCATTCTTTATAAATAATTAAGTTACTTTCAGCTGGCTTTAACGAACCCATGGCTAGTAGATACTAGTGCTACGAAATATAATTAACTTAAAGCTTTTTCAAAGCTTTTTAGAGTTTTTCAGAGCTCTTTAGATATTTTTGGGTTTTTTAGAGTTTTCAGGGTTTTTTAGAATTTTCAAGGCTTTTTAGAGAACATTCAAAGTTGATCTTCACTATTGTAGAGATTTGCTATTATCATTCTATAACGAATCGCCTTGCTTGTAGATCACGGTGCTATGGAGTATAATTAAATTTAAGCTTTTCAAAGCTTTTGGGAGTCTTCTTGAGATTTTTAAAGTTTCTCAGAGCTCTTTCAGGGATCTTTAGGGTTTTTAGGAAACATTCAAAGATAATCTTCATTATTGTAGGGAATTGTGTTAGTATCATTCTTTATAAAGAATTAAGTTACTTTCAGTTGGCTTTAACGAATCCCCTAGCTAGTAGATACTAGTGCTACGAAATATAATTAACTTAAAGCTTTTTCAAAGCTTTTTAGAGTTTTTCAGAGCTCTTTAGATATTTTTGGGCTTTTTAGAGTTTTCTGGGTTTTCTAGAGTTTGCAAGGCTTTTTAGAGAACATTCAAAGTTGATCTTCACTATTGTAGGGATTTGTTATTATCATTCTATAACGAATCTCCTAGCTTGTAGATCACAGTGTTATGGAGTATAATTAAATTTAAGCTTTTCAAAGGTTTTGAGAGTCTTCCTGAGCTTTTCGAAGTTTCTCAGAGCTCTTTCAGGGATCTTTAGGGTTTTTAGGAAACATTCAAAGATAATCTTCATTATATTAGGGAATTTTGTTAGTATCATTCTTTATAAAGAATTAAGTTACTTTCAGCTGGCCTTAACGAATCCCCTGGCTAGTAGATACTTGTGCTACGAAATATAATTAACTTAAAGCTTTTTCAGAGGTTTTTAGAGATTTTCAGAGCTCTTTAGATATTTTTGGGCTTTTTAGAGTGTTTCCTAAAAACCCTAAAAACACTAAAGAGCCCTGAAAGAGCTCTGAGAAACTCTAAAAAGCTCAGGAAGACTCCAAAAAGCTTTGAAAAGCTTAAATTTAATTATACTCCGTAGCACTGGGATCTACAAGCTAGGAGATTCGTTAAAGAATGATAATAACAAATCCCTACAATAGTGAAGATCAACTTTGAATGTGCTCAAAAAAAGCCTTGAAAACTCTAAAAATCTTGAAAACTCTAAAAAGCCCTAGTATATCTAAAGAGGTCTGAAAAGCTATAAAAAGCTCTAAGTTAATTACATTTCGTAGCACTAGTATCTACTAGCTAGGGGATTCGTTAAAGCCAACTGAAAGTAACTTAATTCTTTATAAAGAATGATACTAACAAAATACCCTACAATAATGAAGATTATCTTTGAATGTTTCCTAAAATCCCTAAAAACACTAAAGAGCCCTGAAAGAGCTCTGAGAAACTCAAAAAATCTCAGGAAGACTCCAAAAATCTTGGAAAAGCTTAAAATTTAATTTTACTATGTTGCACCGGGATCTACAAGCTAGGAGATTCGTTAAAGAATGATAATAACAAATCCCTACAGTAGTGAAGATCAACTTTGAATGTTCTCTAAAAAGCCTTGAAAATTCTAAAAAACCCTGAAAACTCTAAAAACCCCTAAAATATCTATAGAGCTCTGAAAAACTATAAAAAGCTCTAAGTTAATTACATTTCGTAGCACTAGTATCTATGTAGTTGCAGGAAATCCTACACTACACCCCTCATATGATTTCATTATTACTCAACTCATTTTTAGATTTACACTCTTAATTTTATTGATCAATCTTTGAATATTCTTACAAGAAAAGATAAAGGAATCAAGAATGACCTCTGCTCTAGATTTTCCTCTCCTATTTACTTGTTTCTTACTCAAAAAAGATCTCCCTCCTTCCTTTACAATTGAACGACTATTTATAGGGAAATACATAGTGGATGACAGCTAATCTGTCTTTTATTTTCGGAAATGACTTGCGATATTCTCGCAACCTTACAAATCTTAATCTCGCAAACTCTCTAATTTTCGCAGGAACATCACATCTTTCTCATGATTTTAGCTGACGTCGTTTATTATATCATTTCTGAATTATTATGCGACGCTGTTGTGTTGTTGATAATTTCGCTAAGATATTATTGTTGCGATATTCTGATCCTACATCTTGCCTCTTCTCATATATTTTCTGCGAAGTAGAGAATGATGTGAGAAATGTCGCAGCTGTTCATCTCTTCATATTCTGCATTTATCACACGTATTCTTTCTTCCATCTGTTTCTTGACACGTCTTCTGTAACCGCTGCTTTTCAACCGCTCACGTATTTTCGTCTTAATGGTGTTTATTTCTTCGAGTAAAAAAAACTCCTTTATATACTCTTCTTACTCTTCTTTCCACTTTCTTTTTACTTTCTCTTCTCTTTTTATTTTCTCATCTCTGCAACTCTGTTATTCTTCTGCAAGTTCTGCTACTGTAATTTCCCCCCCTTCAATCTTCTTACTTTTTATTCATTCCCATACTCTATATTCAAATATGGATCCAAGTGGTCATAGACATGAGAATAATTTAAAATATGTTCAAAAAGATCTTGCTGATAAAGGTTTCACACTCTCTACCATTCCTGGTGAAAATGCCAAGTCAATTCTTTCTGTCAAACTTTTCTCTGATCAGTACTGTGATGATCAATCAATCATAATTTCGCTAGGTCAGATTCTCGTAGGTCTCCCTATTCCTCTTTATGACCCAGATCTTCCTTTATTCTATGAAATTCTCGCTCACTCGAGATTTTCGCGAGCTATCTTCCAACTGAGTGGGGACTGTATCCGTCTGATGCTAGAGTTCGCTAACCGTGGTGCTGGTAAAGGATCTCTGTACTCCAAAGAACTTAGGGATCCTAAATTCGCAGACCTAGAGATAATTGCTGAGAAATACACAGTAGCGAGTTTCTTTGAGAACTATGAACTTATCTCCATGAAGAAAGAGAATACTCGCTGGGGTATTCGCTTAAAAAGGAAAGATAACATTGATGAAGCTAAAATTCTCATGCAAGATATTGACTGGCATTCTGGTAAAAACACAACTCCTCGCCAATCCAAAGATGATAAATGGTGTGTTTTTCCTTTAATGCAAAAAGGACCTTACATTGCTGGGTCAAATGTTCTTCCTGCGAATCTCGCTGCTTATCAGCCTTGGGTTTTCTCTTGGCCCGAGAAGGAGAAAGAGGTGTGTTTTTTCCAGTTTAGCTCACTTTATATTTCTTAGTTGTCTTTATTATTTTGTTCGCTAACTCTTGCGACATTCTGCAGATCCAAAAACTGAAAGATAGTTATATCAGGACTGGGAAAGCTAGTACTCTGTTAGCTCTTCGCTCATACAAAAATGAGGTAAGAAATTTTCTCTTATGATTTTAAACAGTATACTGTTGCTTCCATTTCTTATTTCTATCTGTGTGTGAAGATTATTGCTGAAATAGAAGAACCTGCTGATGTTGTGAAGACTGGTGATAAAAGCAAAGGTACTCTTCGCAGAGAAAAATCAACTGCTCCTCCTTCAAAGAAAAGGAAAGTCTGTTCTTCTTCTCCTTCAAATATTCCTCCTCATGAAAATTCCGAAAGTGACAAGGATGATGAGGACAATGATGATATTGCCGCAAGTGAAGATTTTCCACATGAATCTTCTATGGCTAAGCTCTCTGGCCTCTTTTCTGATTCTCTGCAAGGAATGGGAGATAGCCAATTCGCTAATACCTGCAAAGCTCTCGCTACAATTTGCGATGTCCCTTTGCTGGATAGTGATAGTTCTCTTCGTGGAGTTTCTAGATCAGTGACTCCCGACTTCTTGCATGCCCTCAATAGTCTGGTATACTTTTATCCTTTTATTTCTTCATTGTCATAACTCAAAATTTCTTTCTATATTAATATTTTTTATATTCTCGCAAGCTGGAAAAGCTTCTTTCGTTGTTGCCTCGGATCTAGAGAGGAGACGCGAAAATCTTGAAAAGAAGAATCTTCAATTTCGCACAAAGAATGAAGAATTGGAAGCTGAAGTTAAGGGTCTTCGCGAGAAAAATAGACAACTAGAAATTGATTCTTCTTCGTATAAGAACAAAATCTCTAGTCTTCAGCAAGCTAATAATCAGCTTTACGGTATGTTACTTTTCTATTTTCCCTTCATTCATTCATCCTGTTGTTTTATCTTATTTAAATGATCCTTTTTGCAGACATTTATGGTCTTTCTGATGAAGCTACCCTTCTTCGTTCATTTCCTAATGCCTTGGATAATGATACCCTTCTTGAGCGTCTTAACAATTCCTTAAATAGTTTCTCAGTGATAGAATTTCATCTCTTTCTCTAAATGAGCTTAGATCTAAATTTCGCCTCTTAGAAATTGACCGTAGATCTAGTTTAGGCTTAGCCAACCGATTTAAGCGTCTCTTTCTTGATTCTAAGGAGAAAACCAATGAGTTAAAAAACAAAATTAGCGGTCTCATAGATGATAAGGATCGCATCTCTGATCAAGGTGCTAAGGCTTTGGCGAAATTCCAAGAGACTCTTCTTGAAGTTCAACTTGAACGAGATGAAGCTAGCCGCAAGAACATCGAACTCTGCGAAAGGGAAAATCAAATTCGTTCTCGTCTTCTTATAAGTAACGAGGATGAATTTGTTTGGGCTGCGAAAATCTTAGATGATGCCAGAAAAGATTTAGGTGTAAATGTTAGTCTCCAAGTTGAGCATACAGCCTTGATTAGAGATATGATTTTTGACAGAGAAGGTTACTAACTGCTCTTCTTTACTAATCTTTTGCTTCTTATGAATTTTCATCATGTTAATAATTAATTGTCTTTTGCTCGCAGATTCTGGAAGTAGATATCGTGAAAAGATTGAGGAACTCGAAGATGAAAAGGAGGAGCTCGCAAAGAATCTTTCTTCTCACAACAACAATTATTCTAGATTAAAGAATCAAATCAAGATCACTGTTGCGAATTTTAAGAATGATGCAATGCATTTTCGCAATCAAACTATCCAGATGGTTTGTGACGATCATAATATCCCTCATTCTGATTATCCTTGTCTCTTGGAAGAGATCCCACATAGTACTCCCAGTCTGATTATTTTTGATAGCGAAGCTGATGATGAAGAATCTGATGGTGATGAAGGTTCTGATGGTGATGAAGATTCTGACGCAGACGAAGAAGGGAACCAATCTGATGAAGATAATGAAGGATCAACTAAGAAGTAGTCTTTGTTTCTTTCTTTGATTCTCTGTAATACTTGTACATTTATTCCTTCTTTCCGTATATTTGTGTTACTTTTATTTTGACCTGCATTCATTAAAACAATTCTTCCTTGCAATACAGTTAATCAATATAATAATTAATTTTGAATCTTTCAGTAAATCTATCATATGGAGACAAATAACATTTTCTAATTTCATTTATTCCCATACTTTCCTCTGTTATTTGTGTCCAAATGAGAGATTTTATAAATTTTTCTTATTTTATGCCTCAATTTCACAGTTAATTATGTATAACTTCGCAATCTTTTGCGAAGTGAATTTTGATTCTTTTAAAAATCTCATTCCTATGTGGTCTTATTTTGCCTTCCTAATTAAAGGTCTTATTATGCCACCTCTTGTCATTGCGACAAAATTGCAGGACGTCCTTGCACTTTCATGCAAAAACCCATTGATCTTGCCTTAACTTTTTCTTTTGTATTGTGGCCTCTCCAGGAATGTTGCGACAATATGACAGGCCTAAATATTCTTGTGAAAATAAAGCCCCATGACATTGCCGTCTTGCGACGAAATCGCAGGACGTCTTCGCACTTTCATGCGAAAACCCATTGATCTCGTCTTATCTTTTTCTTTTGTATTATTGCATCTTCAGGATTGTTGCAAAAATATGACAAGCCTTAATACCCTTGCGAATAAAAATCCTCATGACATTTGCGTCTTAAGACACTTATCAGCTCCCTAATGGAGGGTGACGCCCTTATCTACCCCCTGGTTGCCCCTTCAAGGAGGCGTACTTCTACCATACAAGGTTAGCTCCTCCCATCCAGTCTTAACAACAACCAGTTGTTTTCGCAGCCTCTTATCCCTTTTACCTATAGGGCTTATGGTTACGAGACTTCACCCTAAGTGGGTTTTTCTTCAGGCCGAGTGCAGTATAAGTCAAGACTTGTCAAGAATGGCAAAGTACGCTTCAAACGTCCCTGGCACTCTTGACTCAACTGTGTACCTCGGCGCCTTGATCAGATCTTCACTCCTTGGGAGAGTCCTTATTACCTTAGTCGCCCAACCTGAGTCATATGCTTAAGCTGAGAATCCAAGGTGCCTCTCCCAGATGGGATTTATTGACCCCAAATCTCCATGACTCAGGTTCCGGTGGCGGTGTAGCCTTTCCCTGAGCCATGCAACATGTACCCCCTTATATGACGTACTTTAGGTCTTACATTTTCCTCTTGCGAAATTGCATTTGCGAACTAGGGTGTACGCCATAAAGGTTTGCCTCTTTCTCTTTTGTCATTTTTCTCTGATTGTCTTCTGTAAAATTCATTATCTCTACAAGAGTCTCGCACATCATCATATTTTATTTGGATTTCGCAATTTCAATTTTTTCATTCAATAAAATGTATTTTTGAGAATTTTACTTATTGTGAGAGTGTTGCAACAACTTAATCATTCATACATTTCTTGTTTTTATTACCTTTGCCATCCTCTGCTTCTTTATTATTTTCTGGTACTGCTTCCTTGGTAATGGTATGTTCATCATTTTTATTCTGAACTAGCATTAGTTTTGCAACATCTCTTCTTCTTTTCTTTCGATTGCATCCACCATCAACCTCTCACTTCTATGTGTATCTTTGATTTTGTGTCGTCAGTTTTCCTTCTTGTTTGCTCTTCCTTCGCAAGATTCTATCTCAGTTTCGTAACACCTCTTTCATTCAACCCAATCTCCCTTTATGATTCCTACACCGCTGGGGTGAGGGAATTTGATGCACTGGTGGAAAGTTGAAGCTACACCTAGAATCCCATGTAGCCAAGGTCGACCAATTAACGCATTGTAGGGTGATTCTACATCAACGACACAGAATAAGATTTCGGAAGATATTCCCTTCAATGGAATTCACATAGTAACCTCCCATTTAGTCTTATTAGCAGTACCATTAAAACCATATATCTTATATGTTGATGGTATAAGATCATCATCTCTTCCTCCCATAGTTTTATAAGTATGATAAAATAAGATGTTCACAGAGCTTCCAGTATCGATTAGAATTCTATTCATTTCCCATGAATCTTCAGCTTCATCATCCTCATCTTCTTTCGGTTTTGGATTAATTTCTAATTTTACTACCAATGGATTATCATGCACCTCTTCACCTTCGGTAATTTCTTCTGCGGTAAAAGAAATGATTTGTTTCTGCCATTCCTCTAGTGGCGAGATTTTCTCAATATTCATAATTTCTCTTCCATCGTTATCTCTTGCGAACACTCTACTCAAAACATTGTCATGAAAATCTTCGATTGTCTTATATGAATGTACGATAGAGTGACAGAATAGATTCTTTGCTTTTGCACCAACTTCTGTGAAGAATGTTTCCTTCTTTTTCGTTGTGTTTACTTTGTGATGCTCTGGTGGTGGTGGCAATGGTTGAGATTGTGGGTGCCCTACCAAAAAGTGGTTTAGTTTTCCTTGATCTATCATTCTCAAAATAATTCTTTTTACATTTCTGCAATCATTTGTTGTATGTCCATGAAAATGATGGTAAGAACAAAACTCATGGCTTCTGTGGTTTGGAGGCGGTTCTGTTCCCATGTTCCATGGTGTTGGTATATTCTCCATCAAAATTATAGCTTCCCATATTTTTTCCACACTTTCATTTAGAGGTGGCATCTTGATTTCTTCCTATATTACCTTGTGACCTCCTTGTCCTCTATTATAGTTTTGTCTTTGACCTCCATAAATTTCTTGTGGTTGATCGAGTCTTTGAATCTTGTTATTTCCACCACGATTGTAGAAATTTCTTTCTCTTTCATACTCCTCTTGATCTCGGCTTCCCATAGCCACCAGTTTCTGTTGATTGTTACCCGTCACCTTCTCTTGTTGTACTTGCGAAGTATTCGCTACTGTGTTTATTAGATTGGGTAATAAGCTTGCATTCGTTGTTTGTGAGTTGGTGTTCGCAACTGGATATGATTCCATTTCATTTTGCCTTTCCTCTAGAGCAATGTATTCTTCTAGAAGTTCTCGCAATTCAGTCATTGTGATCGTATTCTTGACTCTGAAAATTTGGACATATAATAGGTTTGTTGCAAACATAGCATTGATAAATGATAATATAAGGTATCTCTCATCTACACGGCCAGCCATTTCGCTACACATAGTTCTCCATCTTTTAGTCAGGTGTTTCAAACTTTCGCCAATCCTCTGTTTTAATCCAAACACATCTTCTATACCAGGTCACGAAGAATTATTACTTATATATGCCCCTAGGAATGTAGTCTGCAAATGATTGAAGGATGTTATTGTATTCTTTGGTAGACCTTCAAACCATTTTAACGCCTCTCCTGTTAAGTTGGATGCGGAATATTTTCACAATACCGCATCATGATTTTCCCATTGCAACATGCATCTCACATAGGCTTTAATGTGTTGAATTGCACAAGTTGTTCCGTCAAAAATGCTGGTTAATGCGGGCAAATTGCATTTCGGTGGTATTCCTCCTAATTGTACTTCCATTGTAAATGGAGTTTTCGCAGCTTCTTCTATTGCTTCATCCAATTGTCTTCTGCCTACTTCTCCTCTATTATTTAGCATTCCTCTCATTTCTTCTAATTCTTTCAAGATTTGTTTATTTACACCTGAATTTTGGCCCATTGGTCTTTTTAATTTCGCCTCTCTTCTTCTGCGTTCATGTCTTTCTTCTCTCGCGAAATTTTGCATTTCTTCTTCATTATTCCCATCTCGTCTTCTTCTTCGAGTTTCTTCTTCATCTCTATCTTGAATTCGCAAATGATTATCTCTCTCATTTTCCCCTTCATGATTTTGTTCATTTCTTATTAATTCTATTCACTGCCTTTCATCCATCCTCTTCATTTTATCGTACTCTTCATTGATATTACCGTTATTCCGGTTTTGTGTACGTCTTCTTTCTCGATTGTCGTGATTGTTCTGGAGAATTGTCTCCTGAAGCTCTTGTTTTTCCATTTCTTCTCTCAATCTTTCATGTTCGCAAATTAAACGTGCTTGTTCAGCATAATGTCTTTCAAATTCTTCTTCAATCGTCTGTTGATTTCTTTGATTTTCTCTTTCATGTAAAATTCTTCTTCCTTCCTCTCGATTTCCTTCGCCATCTTGGTCATTTCGTCCCTGACGTTGTCCGTTCTCTTAATTTCAACCATTTTTCCCATCATCAAAAGTTTCATTTTGTGGAACGTAACGATCATCAGCTCTTTCTCTATTTTCGCGATATTCTTCATTAGGATTTGATATTCCTTCTTGAATATTGTTTCCAGCATTGATTGTGGGTGAGTTTCGCCTCATTTCTCTTCTAGTCGATCTTGAATATGATTTTGTAATACTTCTCGATCTTCTACTCTGTAGTCTCATATTTTCCATCCTCAATTCGTGATTTTTCCTTGTTAGATTTGCACGTTCTTCTGCCTCAGCTCTTCTTTCTTCATGTATTCTTCGTCTCAACGTTTCTAACTCTCCAATTTCCTCATCTACATGAATTATTCCTTCATCTGCTTTTTGATTTCTCTCTACCTGTCTATGGTTTCTGGTTTGCTGCTCTCTTCTACTTCTTCTGCCGAATTTGATTGCCAAGTGTGTATACTCACCCTATCATAATCTGTATTTATCCCTTGTACTAGTATTTGTTGAATTGGTGGTTGAATTTGATTTTCTATATTACTTCTCATTCTAGAAGATTCTCCCATTTCACTTCTTTCTCTCCCAGCAATTCTCTTGCTTCTTCTAACAGTAGTCGGTTGGTCGGATGTATTTCTTCTTCTAGCCATTTCTTCAATGTTAACAATATTGCAAGAAATTATGTAAAATTCTTAATCAATCACTCTAAATCTTCACAAATCTCAATATTAATCTTCAGCTTTTTCTAAAATAATCTTCAATATCTCCCTGTTTCTAGCGCCATTATGTAGTTGCAGGAAATCCTACACTACACCCCTCATATGATTTCATTATTACTCAACTCATTTTTAGATTTACACTCTTAATTTTATTGATCAATCTTTGAATATTCTTACAAGAAAAGATAAAGGAATCAAGAATGACCTCTGCTCTAGATTTTCTCTCTCCTATTTACTTGTTTCTTACTCAAAAAAGATCTCCCTCCTTCCTTTACAATTGGAAGACTATTTATAGGGAAATACATAGTGGATGACAGCTAATCTGTCCTTTATTTTCGGAAATGACTTGCGATATTCTCGCAACCTTACGAATCTAAATCTCGCAAACTCTCTAATTTTCGCAGGACCATCACATCTTTCTCACGATTTTAGCTGACGTCGTTTATTATATCATTTATGAAATTATTCTGCGACGCTGTTATGTTTTGTTGTTGATAATTTCGCTAAGATATTATTGTTGCGAGATTCTGATCCTACAATCTACTAGCCATGAGTTTCGTTAAAGCCAACTGAAAGTAAATTAATTCCTTATAAAGAATGATACTAAGAAAATACCCGACAATAATGAAGATTATCTTGGAATGTTTCCTAAAATCCTTAAAAACACTAAATATCCCTGAAAGAGCTCTGAGAAACTCTAAAAATCTCAGGAAGACTCCAAAAAGCTTGGAAAAGCTTAAAATTTAATTATACTATGTTGCACTGGGATCTACAAGCTAGGAGATTCGTTAAAGCATGATAATAACAAATCCCTACAATAGTGAAGATCAACTTTGAATGTTCTCAAAAAAGCCTTGAAAACTCTAAAAAAAACCTGAAAACTCTAAAAATCCCTAAAATATCTAAAGAGCTCTGAAAAACTCTAAAAAGCTCCAAATTAATTACATTTCGTTGCACTAGTATCTACTAGCCAGGTGATTCGTTAAAGCCAACTGAAAGTAACTTAATTCTTTATAAAGAATGATACTAGCAAAATTCCCTACAATAATGAAGATTATCTTTGATTGTTTCCTAAAAACACTAAAGAGCTTTGAGAAACTCTAAAAAGCTCAGGAAGACTCCAAAAAGCTTTGAAAAGCTTAAATTTAATTATACTCCATAGCACTGGGATCTACAAGCTACGAGATTCGTTAAAGAATGATAATAACAAATCCCTACAATAGTGAAGATCAACTTTGAATGTTTTCTAAAAAGCCTTGAAAACTCTAAAAAACCTAAAATATCTAAAGTGCTCTGAAAAATCTAAAGAGCTCTAAAAAAAACTCTAAAAAGCTCTAAGTTAATTATATTTCGTAGCAGGAGTATCTACTAGCCAGGGGATTCGTTAAAGCCAACTGAAAGTAACTTAATTCTTTATAAAGAATGATACTAACAAAATTCCCAACAATAATGAACATTATCTTTGAATGTTTCCTAAAAACCTTACAAACACTAGAGAGCCTTGAAAGAGCTCTGAGAAACTCTAAAAAGCTCAAGAAGACTCCAAAAAGCTTTGAAAGTCTTAAATTTGATTATACTCTGTAGCACTGAGTCGACAGGCAAGTAGATTCTTTAGAGAATGATAATAAAAAATCCCTACAATAGTGAGGATCAATTTTGAATGTTCTCTAAAAAGCCTTGAAAACTCTAAAAAACCTGAAAACTCTAAAAAGCCCTAAAATATCTAAAGAGCTCTGAAAAACTGTAAAAATCTTTATGTTATTTACATTTCGTAGCACTAGTATCAACTAGCCATGGGATTTGTTAAAGCCAACTGAAAGTAACTTAATTCTGTATAAAGAATGATACTAACAGAATTCCTTACAATAGTGAAGATTATCTTTGAATGTTTCCTAAAAACCCAAAAAACACTAAAGAGCCCTGAAAGAGCTATGAGAAACTCTAAAAAGCTCAGGAAGACTCCAAAAAGCTTTGAAAAGCTTAAATTTAATTATACTCCGTAGAACTGGGGTCTACAAGCTAGGATATTCGTTAAATAATGATAATAACAAATCCCTACAATAGTGAAGATCAACTTTGAATGTTCTCAAAAAAGCCTTGAAAACTCTAAAAAACCTGAAAACTCTAAAAAGCCCTAAAATATCTAAAGAGCTCTGAAAAAATATAAAAAGCTCTAAGTTAGTTACATTTCGTAACACTAATATCTACTAGCTAGGGGATTCGTTAAAGCCAACTGAAAGTAACTTAATTCTTTATAAAGAATGATACTAAAAAAATACCCTACAACAATGAAGATTATCCTTGAATGTTTCCTAAAATCCCTAAAAACACTAAAGAGCCCTGAAAGAGCTCTGAGAAACTCTAAAAAGCTCAGGAAGACTCCTAAAAGATTTGAAAAGCTTAAAATTTAATTATACTTTGTTGCATTAGGATCTACAAGCTAGGAGATTCGTTAAAGAATGATAATAACAAATCCCTACAATAGTGAAGATCAACTTTGAATTTTCTCAAAAAAGCCTTGAAAACTCTAAAAAAAACCTTGAAAAATCTAAAAAAACCCTAAAATATCTAAAGAGCTCTGAAAAACTCTAAAAATCTCTAAGTTAATTACATTTCGTTGCACTAGTATGCACTAGCCAGGGGATTCATTAAAGCTAACTTAAAGTAACTTAATACTTTATAAAGAATCATACTAACAAAATTCCCTACAACAATGAAGATTATCTTTGAATGTTTCCTAAAAACATTAAAGAGCCTTGAAAAAGCTCTGAGAAACTCTAAAAAGCTCAGGAAGACTCCAAAAAGCTTTGAAAAGCTTAAATTTAATTATACTTTGTAGCACTGAGTAGACAAGCAAGGAGATTCTTTAGAGAATGATAATAACAAATCCTTATAGTGAAAATCAAATTTTAATGTTCTCTAAAAAGCCTTGAAAACTCTAAAAAACCCGGAAAACTCTAAAAAGCCCAAAAATATCTAAAGAGCTCTGAAAAATCTAAAGAGCTCTGAAAAACTCTAAAAATCTTTATGTTATTTACATTTCATAGCACTAGTATCTACTATCCAGGGGATACGTCAAAGCCAACTGAAAGTAACTTAATTCTTTATAAACAATGATACTAAAAAAATTCCCTACAATAATGAAGATTATATGTAGGATCAGAATCTCGCAACAATTATGTCTCAGTGAAATTATCAATGGTATTGCACAATAGCGTCGCAGAACAATTTCAGAAACGACGTCAGCAAGGATCGTGAGAAAGATGTGATAGTCTTGCGAAAATTAGAGAGCTTGCGAAAATTAGGATCGTGAGAAAGATGTGATAGTCTTGCAACCTTACAAAAGTAAACATTTGTAAGGTTGCGAGAATGTCGAAAACCATATCCGAAAATAAAGGACAGATTAGTTGTTATCCACCATGTATTTCCTTATAAATAGTCATTCGAGTTGTAAAAAGGAGAGAGATCTTTTTGAGTAAGAAACAAGTAAATAGGAGAGAAAAGTTCAGAGCAGAGTTCATTCTTGATTTCTTTATCTTTATTGTAAGAACATTCAAAAATTAATCAATAAAATTAAGAGTGTAAACCTAAAAATAAGTTGATCAACAATGAAATCATATGAGGGGTGTAGTGTAGGATTTCCTGCAACTACATAATGGCGCTAGAAACAGGGACGAGTTGAAGTTATTCTAGAAAAACTAAAGATTGATATTGAGATTTGTGAAAATTTAAAGTGATTGATTAAAGAATTTTTCATAATTTTTCTTGCACAACTGTTAGCATTGAAGAAATGTCTAGAAGAAGAAATACATCCGAACAACCGACTACTATTAGAAGAAGCAAGAGAATTGCTGGAAGAGAAAGAAGTGAAATGGGAGAATCTACAAGAATGAGAAATAATAGAGAAAATCTAATTCAATCGCCAATTCAACAAACATTAGTTCAAGAGAGGAATACAGATTATGACAAAGTGAGCGTACACACTTGGCGATCAAATTCAGCAGAAGAAATAAAAGAAGAGCAACAAAATAGAAATTATAGACAGGAAGAGAGAAATCAAGAAGCAAATGAAGGAATAATTCATGGAAACGAGGAAATTGGAGCGTTAGAAATATTGAGACGAAGAATACATGAAAAAAGAAGAACCGAGGCAGAGGAACGTGCGAATTTAACAAGGCAAAATCACGAATTAAGGATGGAGAATATCATATTGCAAAATAGAAGATCGAGAAGTATTACAAAATCATATTCCAGATCGACTAGAAGAGAAATGAGGCAAAATTCACCCACGATCAATGTTGGAAACAATATTCAAGAAGAAATATCAAATCCTAATGAAGAATATCGCGAAAATAGAGAAAGAAATGATGATCATTACATTCCACAAAATGAAACTTTTGACGATGGGAAAATTGGAGGGAATCAAGAGGACGGGCAAATTCAGGGACAAAATAACCAAGATGGCAAAGGAAATCACGAGGAGGGAAGAAGAATTTTACATTTGAGAGAAAATCAAAGAAATCAACAGACAATTGAAGAAGAAACTGAAAGACATAATGCTGAACAATCACGTTTAATCTGCGAACGTGAAAGGTTGAGAGCGGAAATGGAAGAGCAAGAGCTTCAGGATACAATTCGCCAGAATAATCATGACAATCGAGAAAGAAGGCGTACACAAAACCGGAATAATGATAATCTCAATGAGGAGTATGATAGAATGAAGAGAATGGCTGAAAGACAGCGAATTGAGTTGATAAGAAATGAACAAAATTATGGAGGGGAAAATGAACGACATCATCATTTACGAATTCAAGATAGGGATGAGGAAGAGAATCGCAGAAGAAGACGAGATGAGGATAATGAAGAAGAGATACGAAATTTCGCAAGAGAAGATAGACGTGAACGCAGAAGAAGAGAAGCAAAATTAAAGAGACCAATGGGACAAGATTCAGGTGTAAATAAACAAATCTTGAAAGAATTAGAATAAATGAGAGGAATGCTAAATAACATAGGAGAATTAGGTAGAAGACAATTGGATGAATCAATAGAAGAAGCTGCGAAAACTCCATTTACAAGGGAAGTACAGTTAGGAGGGATACCACCGAAATGCAATTTGCCCGCATTAACCAGCATTTTCGATGGAACAACTTGTGTAATTCAACACATTAAAGCTTATGTGAGGTGCATGTTACAATGGGAAAATCATGATGCGGTATTGTGCAAATATTTCGCATCCAGCTTAACAAGAGAAGCGTTAAAATGGTTTGAAGGTTTACCAAAGAATACAATAACCTCCTTCAATCATTTGCAGACCACATTCTTGGGAGCATATATAAGTAATAATTCCTCACGACCTGGTATAGAAGATGTGTTTGGATTAAAACAAAGGATTGGCGAAAGTTTGAAACACTTGACTAAAAGATGGAGAACTATGTGTAGCGAAATGGCTGGCCGTGTAGATGAGAGATATCTCATATTATCATTTATCAATGCTATGTTTGCAACAAACTTGTTGTATGTTCAAATCTTCAGAGTCAAGAATACGATTACAATGACTGAATTGCGAGAACTTCAAGAAGAATACATTGCTTTAGAGGAAAAAAAATGAAATGGAATCATATCCAGTTGCGAACACCAGCTCACAAACAGCGAATGCAAGCTTGTTACCCAAGATAATAAATACAGTGGCGAATACTTCGCAAGTACAACAAGAAAAGGAGACAAGTAACAATCAGCAGAAATTAGTAGCTATGGGGAGCCGAGATCAAGAAGAGTATGAAAGAGAAATAAATTTCTACAGTCGTGGAGGAAATAACAAGATTCAAAGACTCGATCAACCGCAAGAAACTTATGGAGGTCAAAGACCAAACTTTAATAGAGGGAAAGGAAGTCATAAAGTAATATGGGAAGAAATCAAGATGCCACCTCTAAAGGCAAGTGTAGAGAAGATATGGGAAGCTATAATTTTGATGGAGAATATACCAACACCATGGAACATGGGAACGGAATCTCCCCCAAATCACAGAAGTCATGAATTTTGTTCTTATCATCATTTTCATGGACATACCACAAACGATTGCAGGAATGTAAAGAGAATTATTTTGAGAATGATAGATCAAGGAAAACTAAATGACTTTCTGGTAGGGCATCCGCAATCTCAACCATTACCATCATCGCCAGAACATTACAAAGTGAATACAATGAAAAAGAAAGAAACATTCTTCATAGAAGTTGGTGGAAAAGCGAAAAATCTATTCTATCACTCTATCGTATATTCATATAAGACAATTGAAGATTTTCATGATAATATTTTAAGTAGAGTATTCGCAAGAGATAATAATGGAAGAGAAATTATGAATATTGCGAAAATTTCGTGACTAGAGGAATGGCAGAAGCCTGTCATTTCTTTTACCGCAGAAGAAATTCCCTAAGGAGAAGAGGTGCATGACAATCCATTGGTAATAAAATTAGAAATTAATCCAAAACCAAAAGAAGATGAGGATGATGAAGCTGAAGATTCATGGGAAATCAATAGAATCCTAGTCGATACTGGAAGCTCTGTGAACATCTTATTTTATCATACTTATAAAACCATGGGTGGAAGAGATGATGATCTTATACTTGCTAACAAGCCTAAAGGGGAGGTTACTATGCAAATTCCATTGAATGGAATATCTTCTGAAATCTCATTCTGTGTAGTTGATGTAGAATCACCCTACAATGCATTAATTGGCCGACCTTGGATACACGGTATTCTAGGTGTAGCTTCAACTTTCCATCAATGCATCAAATTCCCTCATCCCAATGGTGTAGGAATCATAAAGGGAGATTGGGTTGAAGGAAAGAAATGTTACGAAACTGAGATAGAATCTTGCGAAGGAAGAGCAAACAAGAAGGAAAACTGGCGACACAAAATCAAGGATACACAAAGAAGTGAGAAGTTGATGGTGGATACAATCGAAAAGAAAGGAGAAGAGATGTTGCACAATTAATGCTAGTTCAGGATAAAAAGGATGAACATACCATTACCAAGGAAGCAGTAGCAGAAAATAATAAAGAAGCAGAGGAGGGGAAAATTAATAAAAACAAGAAATGTATGAATGATTAAGTTGTTGCGATAATCTCACAATAAGTAAAATTCTCAAAATACATTTGATTGAACAACAAAATTGAGACTGCGAAATTCAGATACAATAGTATGAATTGCGAGACTCTCGCAGAGCTAATGAATTTTACAGAAAATAATCAGAGAAGAATGACATAAAAGAAAGAGGCAAACCTTTATGGCGTACACCCTAGTTCGCGAATAAAATTTCGCAAGAGGAAAATGTAAGACCTAAAGTACGTCATATTAGGGGGTACCTGTTACATGGCTCAGGGAAAGGCTACACCGCCACTGGAACCTGAGTCATGGAGTTTTGGGGTCAATGAAGCCCATCCGGGAGAGGCACCTTGGATTCTTAACTTAAGCATATGACTTAGGTTAGGCGACTAAGGTAATAAGGACTCTCCCAAGGAGTGCAGAATCTGATCAAGGCGTCGAGGTACACGGTTGAGTCAAGGTTGACGGGGGCGTTTGAAGCGTCCTTGCCATTCTTGACAAGTCTTAGCTTATACTGCACTCGGCCTGAAGAAAACCCCACTTAGGGTGCAGTCTCGTAACCATAAGCCCTATAGGTAAAAGGGATAAGAGGCTACGAAAACAACTTGTTGTTGTTAAGACTGTATGGGAGGAGCTAACCTTGTATGGTAGAAGTACGCCTCCTTGAAGGGGCAACCAGGGGGAGATAAGGGCGGCACCCTCCATTAGGGAGCTGATAAGTGTCTTAAGACGCAAATATCATGAGGCTTTTTATTCGCAGGGATATTAAGGCTCGTCATATTTGTGCGATAATCCTGAAGAGGCAATAATACAAAAAAAAGGATAAGATGAGATCAATGGGTTTTCGCATGAAAGTGCGAAGACGTCCTGCGATTTCGTCGCAAGACGACAATGTCATGGGGCTTTATTTTCGCAAGAATATTTAGGCCTGTCATATTGTCGCAACATTCCTGAAGAGGCCATAATACAAAAGAAAAAGTTAAGACAAGATCAATGGGTTTTTGAATGAAAATGCAAGGACGTCCTGCGATTTTGTCGCAATGACAAGAGGTGGCATAATAAGACCTTTAATTAGGAAGGCAAAATAAGACCATACAGGAATGAGATTTTGAAAAGAAACAAAATCCACTTCGCAAAAAGCTGCGAAATTATACAATAAGAAAAGTTTTATGACATCTCTCATTTGGATTCAAATAACAGAGGCAAGTATGGGAATGTGTGAAATTAGAGGATGTTATTTGTCTCTATATGAGAGATTTACTCAAAAATTCAAGAATTAATAATTATATTGATTAATTATAATGCAAAGAAGAATTGTTTTCATTTACGCAGGTCAAAATGAAAGAAACACAAATATACAGAAGGAAGAAATAAGTGTACAAGTATTACAAAGAATCAAAGAAATAAGTAAAGATTATTTCTTGGTTAATTCTCATTATCTTCACCAGACTTGTTTCCTTCTTCATCTGCGTCAGAATCTTTATCATCATCAGAAATTCCATCACTATCAGACTCTTCATCGTTAGCTTCGCTATCAGAGATAATCAAACTGGGAGTATTCTGTGGGATTTCTTCTAAAAGACAAGGATAATCAGAATGTCGGATATTATGATCATCACAAACCATTTGGATGGTTTGGTTTCGAAAGTGCATAGCGTCATTCTTAAAATTCTCAACAGTAATTATGATTTGATTCTTCAATCTAGAATACTTGTCGTTGCAAGAAGAAATATTATTTGCGAGTTCCCTCTTTTCAGCTTCAAGTTCTTCAATCTTTTCACGATATTTATTTCCCGAATCTGCGAAAAAAATACTACCAATTATTAACTTGATGAAAATTCATAAGAAGCAAAAGATTAGTAAAGAAGAGCAATTAGCAACCTTCTCTGTCAGAAATCATGTCTCTAATCAAGGTTGTATGTTCAACTTGGAGACTAACATTTACGCCTAAATCTTTTCTAGCACCATCTAAAATTTTCGCAGCCCAGACAAATTCATCCTCACTACTTATGAGAAGACGAGAACGAATTTGATTTTCCCTTTCGCAGAGTTCAATATTCTTGCGGTTAGCTTCATCTCGCTCAAGTTGAACTTCAAGGAGAGCCTCTTGGAATTTTGCTAAAGCCTTGGCACCTTGATCATAGATACGATCCTTATCATATATGAGACCGCTAATTTTGGTTCTTAATTCATTGGTTTTCTCATTGTAATCAATAAGGAGACGCTTAATACTGTTGGCTAAGCCTAAACTGGATCTATGATCAATTTCTAAGAGGCGAAATTTCGATCTAAGTTCATCTAGATAAAGAGATGAAATTCTATCATTTGAAAAGCTATTTAAGGAATTGTTAAGACATTCAAGAAGGGTATCATTATCCAAGGCATTAGGAATATAAAATGAGTTAAAGGAGAGAAACATACCTCTTTCTTCTTCTCGGGACAGGAGAAGACCCAAGGTTGATATGCAGCGAGATTCGCAGGAAGAATGCTTGATCCAGCAATGTAGGGACCCTTTAGCATTAAAGGAAAGACACACCATTTGTCATATTTGGATTGGCGAGGAGTTGTATTTTTACCAGAGTGCCAGTCAATATCTTGCATAAGAATTTTGGCTTTATCAATGTTATCCTTCCTTCTTAATCGAATACCCCAACGAGTATTCTCCTTCTTCATGGAGATAAGTTCGTAGTTTTCAAAGAAATTCGCCACTGTATATTTCTTAGAAACTATCTCTAGGTATGCGAATTTTGGATCCCTAAGTTCTGTGGAGTAAAGAGATCCTCTACCAGCACCACGATTAGCGAACTCCAGCATCATATGGATGCAATCCCCACTTAGTTGAAAAATGGCTCGCGAAAATCTCGGATGAGCGAGAATTTCATAAAATAAAGGAATGTCTGGGTTATAAAGAGGAATAGGGAGACCTGCGAGAAGTTGACCTAGCGAAATTATGATTGATTGATCATCACAATTTTGATTGGAGAAAAGCTTGACAGAAAGAATTGATTTAGCATTCACACCAGGAATGGGGGAGAGTGAAAGACCTTTATTAGCAAGATCTTTTTGGACATCTTGTAGATTCTTCTCATATCTATGACCACTTGGAGCCATGTTTAAATACAGGGTATGGGAATGTATATGAAGTAAAAGAATTGAAGGAAGAAAAAATTACAGCAGCAGAATTTGCAGAAGAATGACAGAGTTGCAGAGATGAGAGAATAAAAATAGAAGAGAAAGTAAAAAGAAAAGTGGAAAGAGGGGGGGAGAAGAGTATATAAAGAAAATTTACTTCTCGAACAAATAAACACCATTAAGACGAAGAGACGTGAGCGGTTGAAAGGCAGCAGTTACAGAAGACGTGTCAAGAAATAAATGGAAGAGAGAGTACGTGTGATAAATGTGGAATATGAAAAGATAAGCAGTTGCGGCATTTCTCACATCATTCACTACTTTGCAGAGAAGATATGAAAAGAGGCAAGATGTAGGATCAGAATCTCGCAACAATTATGTCTCAACCAAATTATCAACGGTATTGCACAATACCATCGCAGAACAATTTCAGAAACGACGTCAGTAAGGATCGTGAGAAAGATGTGATAGTCTTGCTAAAATTAGAGAGCTTGCGAAGTGAACATTTGTAAGGTTGCGAGAATGTCGCAAACCATATCCGAAAATAAAGGACAGATTAGCTGTCATCCACTATGTATTTCCTTATAAATAGTCATACGAGTTGTAAAAAGGAGAGAGATCTTTTTGAGTAAGAAACAAGTAAATAGGAGAGAGAAAGTTCAGAGCAGAGTTCATTCTTGATTTCTTTATCTTTCTTGTAAGAACATTCAAAATTTAATCAATAAAATTAAGAGTGTAAACCTAAAAATAAGTTGATCAACAATGAAATCATATGAGGGGTGTAGTGCAGGATTTCCTGCAACTACATTATCTTTGAATGTTTCCTAAAAACCCTACAAACACTAAAGAGCCCTGAAAGAGCTATGAGAAACTCTAAAAAGCTCAGGCAGACTCCAAAAAGCTTTGAAAAGCTTAAATTTTATTATACTATGTTGCACTGTGATCTACAAGCTAGGAGATTCATTAAAGAATGAGAATAAAAAATCCCTACAATAGTGAAGATCAACTTTGAATGTTCTCAAAAAAGCCTTGAAAACTCTAAAAAACCCTGAAAACTCTAAAAAGCCCTAAAATATCTAAAGAGCTCTGAAAACTATAAAAAGATCTAAGTTAATTACATTTCGTAGCACTCGTATCTACTAGCCAGGGATTTCGTTAAAGCCAACTGAAAGTAACTTATTTCTTTATAAAGAATGATACTAACAAAATACCCTATAATAATGAATTATCTCCGAATGTTTCCTAAAATACCTAAAAACACTAAAGAGCCCTGAAAGAGCTCTGAGAAACTCTAAAAATCTCTAAGTTAATAACATTTCGTAGCACTAGTATCTACTAGCCAGGGGATTCTTTAAACCCAACTAAAAGTAACTTAATTCTTTATAAAGAATGATACTAACAAAATTTCCTACAATAATGAAGATTAATTTTGAATGTTTCCTAAATACCCTAAAAACACTAAAGAGCTCTGAGAAACTCTAAAAAGCTCAGGAAGACTCCAAAAAGCTTTGAAAAGCTTAAAATTAATTATACCCCGTAACACTGAGTCGACAAGCAAGAAGATTCTTTAAACCCAACTGAAAGTAACTTAATTATTTATAAATAATGATACTAAAAAAATTCCCTACAATAATGAAGATTATCTTTGAATGTTTCTTAAAAACCCTACAAACACTAAAGAGCCCTGAAAGAGCTATGAGAAACTCTAAAAATCTCAAGAAGACTCCAAAAAGCTTTGAAAAGCTTAAATTTAATTATACTCCGTAACACTGGGATCTACAAGCTAGGAGATTCGTTAAAGAATGAGAATAACAAATCCCTACAATAGTGACGATCAACTTTGAATGTTCTCAAAAAAGCCTTGAAAACTCTAAAAGACCCTGAAAACAATAAAAATCCCTAAAATATCTAAAGAGCTCTGAAAAACTATAAACATCTCTACGTGAATTTCGTAGCACTAGTATCTACTAGCCAGGTATTTCGTTAAAGACAACCGAAAGTAACTAATTTCTCTATAAAGAATGATACTAACAAAATACCCTACAATAATGAAGAATATATTTGAATGTTTCCTAAAATCCAAAAAACACTAAAGAGCCCTGAAATAGCTCTGAGAAACTCTAAAAAGCTCAGGAAGACTCCAAAAAGCTTTAAAAAGCTTAAAATTTAATTATACTCTGTTGCACTGGGATCTACAAGCTAGGAGATTCGTTAAATAATGAGAATAACAAATCCCTACAATAGTGAAGATCAACTTTGAATGTTCTCAAAAAAGCCTTGAACACTCTAAAAAAACCCTGAAAACTCTAAAAAGCCCTAAAATATCTTAAGAGCTCTGAAAAACTATAAAAAGCTCTAAGTTAATTACATTTCGTAGCACTAGTATATACTAACCAGGGGATTCAATAAATGCAACTGAAAGTAACTTAATTTTTATAAAGAATGATACTAACAGAATTCCCTACAATAGTGAAGATTATCTTTGAATGTTTCCTAAAAACCCTACAAACACTAAAGAGCCCTGAAAGAGCTATGAGATACTCTAAAAATCTCAAGAAGACTCCAAAAAGCTTTGAAAAGATTAAATTTAATTATACTCCGTAACACTGGGATCTACAAGCTAGGAGATTCGTTAAAGAATGAGAATAACAAATCCCTACAATAGTGACGATCAACTTTGAATGTTCTCAAAAAAGCCTTGAAAACTCTAAAAGACCCTGAAAACAATAAAAATCCCTAAAATATCTAAAGAGCTCTGAAAAACTATAAACATCTCTTAGTGAATTTCGTAGCACTAGTATCTACTAGCCAGGTATTTCGTTAAAGACAACCGAAAGTAACTTATTTCTCTATAAAGAATGATAATAAAAAAATACCCTACAATAATGAAGACTATATTTGAATGTTTCCTAAAATCCCAAAAAACACTAAAGAGCCCTGAAATAGCTCTGAGAAACTCTAAAAAGCTCAGGAAGACTCCAAATTTTTTTGAAAAGCTTAAAATTTAATTATACTCTGTTGCACTGGGATCTACAAGCTAGGAGATTCGTTAAAGAATGAGAATAACAAATCCCTACAATAGTGAAGATCAACTTTGAATGTTCTCAAAAAAGCCTTGAAAGCTCTAAAAAAACCCTGAAAACTCTAAAAAGCCCTAAAATATCTTAAGAGCTCCGAAAAACTATAAAAAGCTCTAAGTTAATAGCACTAGTGTATACTAGCCAGGGGATTCGTTAAAGCCAACTGAAAGTAACTTAATTCTTTATAAAGAATGATACTAACAAAATACCATACAAAAATTAAGATTATCTTTGATTATTTCCTAAAATCCTTAAAAACACTAAAAAGCCCTGAAAGAGCTCTGAGAAACTCTAAAAAGCTCAGGAAGACTCCAAAAAGCTGTGAAAAGCTTAAAATTTAATTACACTCTGTTGCACTGGGATCTACAAGCTACGAGATTCGCTAAAGAATGATAATAACAAATCCCTACAATAGTGAAGATCAATTTTGAAAGTCCTCAAAAAATCCTTGAAAACTCTAAAAAAACCCTGAAAACTCTAAAAATCCCTAAAATATCTAAAGAGCTCTGAAAAATCTAAAGAGCTCTGAAAAACTATAAAAAGCTCTAAGTTGTTTACATTTCGTAGCACTACGATCTACTAGCCAGGGATTCGTTAAATCCAACTCAAAGTAACTTAATTCTTTATAAAAAATGATACTAACAAAATTCCCTACAATAAGGAAGATTGGAAGATTATCTCTGAATGTTTCCTAAAAACCCTAAAACCACTAAAGAGCTCTGAGAAACTCTAAAAAGCTCAGGAAGACTCCAAAAGGCTTTAAAAACCATAAAATTTAACTATACTTCGTAGCACTGGGATCCACAAGCTAGGAGATTCGTTAAAGAATGATAATAACAACGTCCTACAATAGTGAAGATCAATTTTGAATGTTCTCAAAAAAGCCTTGAAAACTCTAAAAAACCTTGAAAACTCTAAAAAGCCCTAAAACATCTAAAGAGCTCTGAAAAACTCTAAAAAAACCTCTAAGTTAATTACATTTTGTTGCACTAGTATCTACTAGCCAGGGATACGTTAAAGCCAACTGAAAGTAACTTAATTCTTTATAAAGAATGATACTAACAAAATTCCCTGCAATAATGAAGATTATCTTTGAATGTTTCCTAAAAACCCTGAAAACACTAAAGAGCCCTGAAAAAAGATTGTACTTCAAATTATGAGATATAATTGACTAGAGATTCATTCGCCACTATCAAACAAGATATTATTAATCATACAAGTTCTACTTCCAATTCATTTCAATTGTTAACAACTTTTAGACAAGTTATAAGTTCAACTAATCTTTAGACTCCCAAAATTACCACATAGAATAAGTTCTCTAGCGGATTCTAATCAAGTGAACCACCTAAAATAAGCTCTCTACATGTAATTCAAACAATTGCATTAATATTTGTGAATCAAATTGCTCCTAGCCACATGCTCGTAAGTTCGACACGTTAACCTAGGGTTATCTTTTACACACTATTGCATACAAAATCCCTTTGTGACAAATAGTGCACCGCTACTTTTGTAAAGATTACTCCAACAATTACGGATTAAATTTCTCGATACTAGCATTAAAGTTGCACACGAGTTACCTAATTGCGCACTTAGATACCAAGCATACTTCTCATGGTCATAAGAACTATAAAAGACAATCAACAAAAGATATTTATCGGAAGAATAACTTGCATAAGATTGATCAATAAAACATGTTCGGAGTTTTGAAATCCTCCTCAATCAATAAAGAAATTATCTACTCATAGTTTTGGTTTAAGCACAAAGATAGATTCAAAGTAAATAAGGTTCAAAGCTAGAGAAAACTCGAAAGCAAACCACTGCGGAGATACTCAGCAGCTAGCGAAAACAGGTTCAGGAACTGGTTTTATCTAGCTTCTTCTCTCAGGAATTTCTGCGAACAATCTGCAATCACAAAACTGGTCAGGTAGAGGTCGTCCTTCCCTGTGTTTCTGCGCCTCCTTATATAGCTCTTCTGCCCTGTAATATCGTGACCTAAAACAGATCCAACAATCCTTGTTCAATACAAACTCTGCCAGCTTCCAAATCTCAACCATTCATCACATAAAACTCACAGCCAAGACAGCACTCTGACTACATTCACGGCAGTAAACTCCTTCCAAAATTAAGATAAATTTGAGCCCAAGTCTCCATATCCTGTAGCCTTCTATCATAAGTCCTAGCCTTTGCCAGGAACGCATCATTCACTGCCCACAGAGTCATGGCTTATAGCTGAACATAACTGCCACGGAACTGGTGATTTCCTTCTTTCCCGCTGCCAATATCTTCACCTGAACCATCAAATCTCCTCCATTTTCTCGCCTGAACTAACCCATAACACCAGTATCAACACTTCAACTCGACTGGTTCTCCTCCATGTGCCCACAGTAACGCATCTTTCTCCAGCTCAATTCCAGGCTACAGATTTCAGGTTGGAAAACCCATTTCAGCTCACAATCGACCCCAACTAGTTCATCCATTCAATTCACATGGTAATGGCAGCAGCATCACTATGTTCACTGCAATTCGCACAAGACCATGTCAACTTCAACCCATTTAACTCACAGCAGCAACATCTCCTCAGCTCCATACTTCACCTTAACTGCCTGTACCACCTGATTCTACTCGCCAACACTTCTTCGAGCATCTTTTAACTCATGATAGTCTTCCATCTCCTTGATTCAGGCAATTATGCATATATTTGTTGAGCACAATGCAGTGGCATTTCTGTGCATCAATAACCACCTTCAATTCCTCTCCAAATCCCTGCACATTCAAATCTGATGCAAACCCATAGCTCCATTCAGTGTAAACTAGTCTCAATCATCGTCTTTTACTGCCACAATCCACCACAGCAACATCACTTCCTAGTTGTACGGACAGAAAAGAGGGGATGTATGAAATCATTCTTTCCTGGCTCTCTTGAGTTCAAATACAACCCAAACTTCTTCAATGATACTAACCCAACTTACTTGTCCATCTCGAGCTCATTATTCTTCAATTACAACCCTCACAAACCCATTTAATCAACAGCTTCAAACCTCCTTTTCTTCCACTGAGTTTCAGTCTTGAAACTCCACCAAACTATCATATCTCGAGCTCCTTATCACCTGCTCTGAACTTTGCCTTAACCTTGGAAGATGACCACCGGACCTTGGCTAGAACTGACCGCAACAAATCTGGGAGCAGCAACGAGTGAACTCCGGCAATTGGTTCTGCTTGCGAATTGCTTTCTCGAATTGGTTTAAGGAAACCTAGTTTCATCTCTTTGTACATGCCAATACTTGGGTGTTAAATCTTCCAGGCTCCGGTAAATATGAATCCCACCAAATGCAAATGGTCTCAGCACCACTGATCCACTAAGCCCAGCATCACTCCGAATTATCAGACTTCAGCTCCCTGACAAGAAATATGAAGAGAACAAAATTCTCTTGTAATTCCAGTGCATAGCCAATATGACCACTTTTGTAGCTTTTCGTTCCTTCGTGTAAATCCAAGCCATTGTACCTAGAAACATAGAAAACAAACGTAATATACAAATTTACAAGAAAAACTAATAAGAAAAGCATGAGAAATCGTTATCGAAATTGGGGTGTTTTAGACACCTATCAAATTCCCCCACACCTAATATTTGCTAGTCCTTGAGCAAACAAAACAAAATAAAAAATACAACAACTCCATGTCGTTGAGGATACAGTTACTTTTAGCATAAATAACAAGCCTTTAAACCCCTAGGTGTCCCTAGTGGACGAGTTATAGTCTCGTGAGGGCTTACGAGAGGTATACCCACAAAACCTACTCCAACTTCAAAGCGTTCCAGCGTCCCAAGCATCCAAAGAGATATGAGTACACAGAGTTTTTGCATGCTAGTAATAAGAAGTTAGAAATACCAAAGAACATATTCTCATTCTTAATGTTGTGTGAGAAATAACCACACCATAATGAGAGAACGCGTGTTTGAGAGCGATCAATAAGCATTTTGCCTCGACTTCTGCCTCACCAATAAGGGTTTTATGATAATTGCACTCAAAAAGACAGCTTTTTTATGGGTCTCACATGTGTGCAGGTAGGAATAAAGAGAGAATCCTACACACGTTGAATGGTGGGAAGGAAACCTTCCGAATTATATCTGGAAAATAAAGATATTTTTCTGATGATCTCTAAGAAAGGAAACCAACCATTTTTGCGAGGATGAGAGTACTTACTACCTTCACATCCGACCGGCAGTGACGAAAGCACCACTCTCACATCGTCCAATAGAAACGTTTTCCTTCGGCTCGTCTTCTTCATCTTCTTGTTCTTCGTCTTCAACGGTTGATGATAAACTCTTGAACTTAGATCCTTGGCAATTTGTAATTCTTTCTCTTTTTTTCTTTTTCTTTTTTTTCTTTTTCTATATTTTCATTTATTTATTTTTACTTTTGAGACAAGAGAACATATAAAATATAAAGTGAAAATAAAACAAAATATTGAAATATGGTCCTGGGAGAAGTACTTTACCACTTGATTCTTCACAACTTGTATTGTCTTCGTATCATAAACTTCAATAGCTCTCATGTTTTGATTTTCTTCGCTCTTATACTTAAGTCTTCCACTTTGATATAAAATTCCGCTCCTTGTATGTAGGTCTTCAACATGTATGTGTAAAAATCTGCTCATTGTATGCTACTTTTACTTGGATATGAAATTCTCTCTTACTTGTATTGTTGCTTGTAAACCTTGAACGTCTTCAACTTTCTTGTAGATTTTGATGTCGCTCCCTTGTTGATGATGATATTTTTCTATGGACCTGTTGTTGTCGAGAGAATGGTGCTAACTGCAAATCAAACCACAAGAAGGTGGCTTTCATCTATAGACGTCACCCTCATGATTGACAAAATTAGCACTCAAGAGATAAAAAATAGTGCTGAAAATGCTGTGAAGTTGGGTAGGTCACCATTCTACCCGGAATTAACGTACGGTGACACACACTCAAATGAAAACTCTTTAGTTAGCCACAAAGAAATTTTTGGTCTGGTGCCTCAGTTGATATGAAAATAGGTAGTCTCCACTAATGATTGATCAACAACTCTAATAATGCATTTCCCTCTGCACCTCATTTGCATCACCGGATGATTAAATCCATTATTTAACACTCTAACAAGTAAGAAATCTGAACGTAGTTCCCTAACACTTCCAATTTCAGTTATGTCGGTAAGAATCTCTATGTAAACATACCTAGAAGTATGCTAGTGACTCTAAAATCTCTACAAGTTTGAGGTTTTTATGCAAAAATTTTGAAAAATTCTATATGCAAAATATCCAAACACTCCCCTACACTTAAACTTTACATTGTCCTCAATTTAATTAAGTCATCCAAAGTAAAATCAAGGTGGGAAATCCTAATATGATACCCAAAAGAAGAAAAAATTAAAAGCAAAAGATAGAAATACAAAACCTATGGGTTGCCTCCCATGCAGCGCTTGGTTTAAAGTCGTCAACCCGACTTTCAACTCCAATTACTCCGCCAGAGGGTGTGGATCACTCAATTCAATGACCTCTTGATTCTACGTCACAAATTGCTTATAGTATGGTTTCACTCGATGGCCATTCACCTTGAAAATCTTCCCTGTTTTCGGACTAGAAAGCGCAACTGCACAATGAGAAAACACATTAGTAACATCAAATGGTCCAACCCATCGGGACCTAAGTTTACCGGGAAACAACTGAAGACGAGAATGAAATAAGAGAACTTTCTTCCCTATGACAAAACTTTTCCGAGAAATCATCTTATCATGAAAAGCTTTAGTTTTCTCCTTGTAAATGCGCGAACTTTCATATGCATCATTACGGAGTTCTTCTAACTCATTGAGTTGAAGCTTTCTTTGTTTCCCTGCAGCATCTAATTCCATGTTGCACATCTTGATGGCCCAAAAATCTTTGTGTTCAAGTTCTACGGGAAGATGACAAGGTTTTCCATATATCATCCTAAACGGAGATATTCCAGTGGGAGTCTTGTACGCTGTCCGGTACGCCGATAAAGCATCATTGAGTCTAAAGCTCAAATCTTTCCTTGTAGTATTCACCGTTTTCTCTAGAATGGACTTAATCTCCCGGTTGGAAATTTCAGCTTGTCCACTTGTTTGCGGATGATACGGAGTGCCAACTTTGTGAGTAACGTTGTACTTCTTGAGAAGAGCGTGGAAGGATCTCTGAAAATGGGAACCTCCATCGCTAATCACCACTCGAGGTGTGCCAAACCTAGAAAATATTTGTTCCTTCACAAACTCACAAACAACTTGAGAATCATTAGTCTTGGTGGCTCTAGCCTCCACCCATTTAGAAACATAATCAACAACAAGAATAATATAAAGATTCCCATTCGAATTCACAAAAGGCCCCATAAAATTTATACCCCACAAATCAAATATCTCCACGGGGAGAATCGGTGTTAGTGGCATTTGATTTCTAGCACCTAAATTTCCGGTTCGTCGACACCTATCACAAGCCTTACAAAATTAGTATGCATCCTTAAATAAAGTGGGCCAATAGAAACCACTCTCAAGAACCTTGAGTGTCGTTCTCTTGGACCCAAAATGGCCTCCTATAAAAACCTGCATGCCCAATAAAAGAATGAACCTCCCTCACATTTGTGGGGTATTGTAAGTTTTTAATCACATCTATCTTAGCTTTGTCCACTTCTAATCCCCTAGAAGATACAATGTGGCCAAGCACAATACCGTGATTCACCATAAAATGACACCTTTCCCAATTAAGCACAAGATTAGTTTCTAGGCATCTTTTAAGAATTAGTGTAAGGTTGTCTAAGCACTTGTCAAAAGAATCACCATACACAGTAAAGTCATCCATAAACACTTATATGATACTTCCAACATAATCTGAAAATATACTTACCATGCAACATTGAAAAGTCCCAGGAGCATTACACAACCCGAATGACATACTCCTATACGCAAAAGTGCCAAATTGACAAGTAAATGTCTTTTTTTCTTGATCTTCCTGAGCTATTACAATCTGATTATACCCTGAAAAACCATCGAGAAAACAATAGTGAGAGTGTCCAGCCAATCTCTCAAGCATTTGATCAATGAATGGTAAAGAAAAATGGTCTTTTCGGGTAGTAGAATTGAGCTTCCGGTAGTCAATGCACACTCTCCAACCTGTCTGAATTCTAGTTGGAACCAAGTCATTATCTTCGTTTTTCACCACCGTGACACCGAATTTCTTTTGAACGACTTGAACCGGGCTTACCCATTTGCTATCGGATATGGGATAAATAACCCCTACATCCAAAAACTTCAGGATTTCTTTCTTGACCACTTCCATCATCGGTGGGTTCAAGCGACGTTGAGCTTCTCTTGTTGGTTTTGGCCCCTCCTCAAGAAGAATTCGGTGCATACACATGGAAGGGATGATTCCCTTGATATCGGTAATGGTCCCCCTATAGCAGACTTATATTCTCTTAGCACACGAATAATATTCTCTTCTTGCACCTTGGTAAGGTCTTTGGAAATAATCACCGGTAACTCTTCCTTATCACCTAAATAAACATACTTGAGGTGATCCGGGAGAGGTTTCAATTCAAGGATAGGTGCCTGCAAAATCGACGGCAAGAGTTTCTCATTAGTACACGGTAAGGAAATATAAGAAACATCATTTCTAGGTGAGAGTTCTTGTAATGCTGCAAGAGAGCAAATAACTTCTTTAAGCTCATCACACATTTTTATGTCACTTTTCATGTCATCATGCTTTCCACAATTTAAACTCTTCATTATAGCTTTCTCTAATGCATCATCATCGTCTAACTCAAATATTTGTTGAGCTAAAAAATCAATCACATCCATTGAAAAACAGGAATGTATGTCACTCGGGTATCTCATAGCCTCAAAGATGTTGAAACTTATGGGTTCACCGTCAAATTCCATAGTTATGGTGCCTTTAATGACATCGATTTTAGTTCTAGCGGTTCTCATGGAAGGTCTACCCAACAACAACGGTGTAGACGAGGTTGAATCTTCGTCCCTCATATCTAGAACATAAAAGTCTTCAGGAAAAATCAGTTCGTTAACCTGCACCAAAACATCTTCCACAACCCCTTTCGGGTAAGTATTGGACCTATCAGCAAGTTGAATAATAACACTGGTATCCTTAAGAGGACCAAGGTCCAACAATTCATATATTGAAGCAGGCATAACGTTAATAGTTACACCTAAGTCTAGCAAAGCACGATCAAACCTGGTTGTACCAATTGTACATGGTATAGTGAAACTACCAGGATCCTTCAACTTTGGTGGGAGATTCTTTTGAAGATACGCGGAAGCATTCTCACCCACATACATAACTTCATTACCGACCAATTTGTGCTTGTTAGTGCACAATTCCTTCAAGAATTTTGCATAGTGAGGAACTTGCCTTATCGCCTCAAGGAGTGGGATGTTCACTTGGATATTCTTGAAGATCTCATAAATCTCTTTGTATAGTGTCTCCTTCTTTGGCTTTGCAAACCTACTAGGAAAAGGAGGAGAAGCGACATTAGTGGAAACAAGAGGTTTAGAGTGAGAACTTGTTACCAAATTAGACTTGTTAGGGGATGTTTCATCCTCTTATTGCTCTACAATAGATTCATGGTGCTCCGGTGATGGTGTCAGCTTCTCTACTTTCTTCCCACTTCTTAGCTCAATAGAATTGACATTCTCCTTATGGTTCAACGGTTGCGAAGGAAGTTTTCCAGCTGCTTGTTCTTCCAATTTGCTCACGGTAGTAACTAGTTGACCCATTTGTGTTCGCATGTCCTTCATATCCATCTCTGCCTTTTGTTTATCTTGCGCCATTGTGTTGAGAATGATATTCAACTTGTCATCTATACTCGTGTCTTGAGTTTCTTGATGTGGCTTTTGCAAGAATTGATACCCACCTTGTTGATTGAAAGGCGGATTGGAAACTGCAGCTTTCTTATTGGCGTAACTGAAATTAGTATGATCACGCCAACCCGGATTGTATGTGCTGGAATACGGGTCATATCTTGGCCTTTGCTGATTTTGGTACATAGCACTTGCTTGCTCAACATCTTCGGTAGTGTGATGACGGTATGACGACAGCTGCTATTTGTTGCATCATCCTCTCCATGTTACCCATTCTATGTTCCAAATGTGAAGAATCACCAACTTCATTCACCTTCTTTACCATTGGTTCACCTCAAGTGTAGAATTGCTGCGTGTTTGCAGCCATATTCTCCAACAAACTTGTAGCTTCCGCGATGATCTTGTTGTTAAGTACACCACCACTTGCGGCATCGATCAAATGTCTTTCATTAGGAAGAAACCCCTCATGGAAATATTGAATGACAATGATCGCTGATTTGATGATGCGGACAGCTAACTAAAAGCTTCTTGTAGCGCTCCCAATACTCATAGAGAGTCTCTCCCGATATTTGCACAATACCACAAATTTCCTTGTGAATCATTGCTGCTTTCGATGACGGAAAATACTTCTCAAGGAATAACTTCTTCATCCCATTCCATTTGGTTACACTTCCATAGGGTAATTAAAAGAACCACTCTCCTGCAACATCTATAAGGGAGAAAGAAAACGCTGTCATCATAGCCATATCAGCATCTGCGGTTGCTTTCTTCAAACTAGTCACAACATGATGAAATTGTTGCAAGTGATGATTATGATCTTCTCCCGCTAAACCTCTGAATTTGGGAAGCAACTGAATCAATTGCGGCTTCAACTCAATGGTTCCATTCAGTTGGATGCATAAAGGCTGATGGTCAAGGTTTGGAAAAGTGAGTTCCTTAAGTGTTCTTGGAGCAGGTGGTCGACCTCCCATTGTGTTGTCTTCCTCTTTGTCCGAGTCCGAGAATTCACTTGATGAAGAACTAAGAGGAAGTGGAGTATTCACTGCTCGAATCAAGTCTTTAAGTAAAGTGCCCGAACGAAGACGTATACCAATTGGACTTGGTTTACGCTCTTTAAGCATTCACCAAAGAAATAGTACCTGAAAATAGGATTCTCAAAAATTGTATTAGTAATCTAAAAGTGAAACAAAAAGCAAAAAGAATGGCTAAAAAGAAACAAAAAGAAAAAAGAATAACTAAAAAGAAAAATAACAACTTAATACTACCACTGCCTCCCCGGCAGCGACGCCAATTTTGATGAAGTTGTCAACCTATCAATAATAATTCTCTTATGCTACACAAATCTATAAAGAAGTAGTTAGGCAAGTTGAGTTCATATCTACAGGGAGGTGTGAGTTTTAAGTTATTATTTGTAACAAATTGTTTTTGTTGAAAGACACAAGTTCTAAGATTGCAAAGATTGTACTTCAAATTATGAGATATAATTGACTAGAGATTCATTCTCCACTATCAAACAAGATATTATTAATCATACAAGTTCTACTTCCAATTAATTTCAATTATTAACAACGTTTAGACAAGTTATAAGTTCAACTAATCATTAGACTCCGAAAATCACCACATAGAATAAGTTCTCTAGCGGATTATAATCAAGTGAACCACCTAAAATAAGCTCTCTAGGTGTAATTCTAACAATTGCATTAATATTTGTGAATCAAGTTGCTCCTAGTCACATGATCGTAAGTTCGACACGTTAACCTAGGGTTATCTTTTACACATTATTGCATACAAAATCCCTTTGCGACAAATAGTGCACCGCTACTTTTGTAAAGATTACTCCAATAATTACAGATTAAAGTTCTCAATACTAGCATTAAAGTTGCATATGAGTTACCTAATTGCGCACTTAGATACTAAGCATACTTATCATGGTCATAAGAACAGTAAAAGACAATCAACAAAAGATATTTATCAGAAGAATAACTTGCATAAGATTGATCAATAAAACATGTTCAAATTTTTGAAATCCTCCCCAATCAATAAAGGAATTAGCTACTCATAGTTTTGGTTTAAGCACAAAGATAGATTCAAAGTAAATAAGGTTCAAAGCTAGAGAAAACTCGAAAGAAAACCACTGCGGAGATACTCAGTAGCTTGCGAAAACAGTTTCATGAACTGGTTCTATGTAGCTTCTTCTCTCAGGAATTTCTGCGAACAATCTGCAATCACAAAACTGGTCAGGTAGAGGTCGTCCTTCCCTGTGTTTCTGCGCCTCCTTATATAGCTCTTCTGCCCTGTAATATCGTGACCTAAAACAGACCCAACAATCCTTGTTCAATACAAACTCTGCCAGCTTCCAAATCTCAACCATTCATCACATAAAACTCACGGCCAAGACAACACTCTGACTACATTCACGGCAGTAAACTCCTTCCAAAATTAAGATAAATTTGAGCCCAAGTCTCCATATCTTGTAGCCTTCTATCATAAGTCCTAGCCTTTGCCAGGAACGCATCATTCACTTACCACATAGCCATGGCTTATAACTTAACATAACTGCCACGGAACTGGTGAAATCCTTCTTTCCTGCTGCCAATATCTTCACCTGAACCATCAAATCTCCTCCATTTTCTCGCCTGAACGAACCCATAACACCAGTATCAACACTTCAACTCGACTGGTTCTCCTCCATTTGCCCACAGTAACGCATCTTTCTCCAGCTCAATTCCAGGCTACAGATTTCAGGTTGGAAAACCCATTTCAGCTCATAATCGACCCCAACTAGTTCATCCATACAATTCACATGGCAATGGCAGCAGCATCACTATGTTCACTGCAATTCGCACAAGTCCATGTCAACTGCAACCCATTTAACTCACAGCAGCAACATCTCCTCAGCTCCATACTTCACCTCAACTGCCTGTACCACCTGATTCTACTCGCCAACACTTCTTCGAGCTTCTTTTAACTCATGATAGTCTTACATCTCCTTGATTCAGGGAATTACGCACTCATTTGTTGAGCACAATGCAGTGGCGCTGCTGTGCATCAATAACCACCTTCAATTCCTCTCCAAATCCCTTCACATTCAAATCTGATGCAAACCCATAACTCCACTCAGTGTAAACTAGTCTCAATCAAACCATAAGGGTATGTTTCGAAATCATACCCATAGATTCGTTATTCACAAATCTGATATATTGGTATGTTTCGTCAAATATCACTAGATTCCTGCTAAACCAAAAAGTCACCCAAACCATAAGGGTTCATAACATACGATATCGAATATTAAGGTTATGAAGACCGAAAACATACATCTCATAAATCAATTTGCAATACACCATAAATATTCAACATGAAATCATGTATTGCAATTACCTCAATCTTTTAGGAAACTGAATTACGAAATCAACGCAAAAAGAATGAGGTCATTCCGAGTTCGGACGAAGAAGTTATAGGCAAAACAACTTTACACTCCTTCGTATTGCACCTCTCACTAGGATCGGTACCCATGTGTTGCACCTCTCACTAGGATCGGTACCCATGTGTTGCTAGTGAAGGATCACAATACTAAACTGTTTTTGACATAACTTTTGCATATGATGTCCAAATTTAGTGATTTTTGGCTCGTTTTAACCGTAAAAACAAGAGCTACACATATATGATCAGTAAATATCAACATCATAAACTCAAAATTACCGTTTCTATCAATACCTAAAATATAGATAGAGAAAGTGTGAGTATAGAAGAAAAGAAATCTCCCTAAAGATGTTAATTAGTCATATAATAACCGAGAAATCATGTGATCAGTTTCATGTGCTTCCTCACCTTTCAAAAGATTGAGCACCAAGGTGAGCATGCACATTCTAACACAACTAGGTTGTGTTGAGTTGAGCCTTGTCTTGTTCGTCATAAGTGACTAAGACGGAATCATCATTCTTGACCTCTTGCTTGGTTTGTTTTCTCTTGTTCCATCTCTTGTTTTTCTTCTTTGACTTGTGATGAAGAGTGTCATTATTACAACCTTTACTAGTACAAGAGATTTCAGACATGATGTCTTTCTTTAGACTTTCAATAAAACTCTTATAATTATTGTCACCAACAATTAACAACTGAGAGTTATTCTTGTGACTAACTTTTGGTCCTTTCTTGGCTATGGAGGACTTTGGGACCCATTTAGAGATGGGTTTCGCAGGAGTGACTTTCTCCTTCATATCGTTAGGACGATTGTCCTATTGAATACATTGCGAAACATCCTTTCTCCAATTTGGAACATCAGATATTGTTTTTGCATTTAAAAAGTCATCTCTCTTTCTATAATTGGGTCTTTTATGAAATGACCTTGTCGAGTGATATGCAAAATTTGAACTATCATTATAATAATTTTTTTGCCTAAACTTAGGACAATACCGATCTGAGTTTCTTTGGGGACCAATCTTAGCCAATTCGTTTGATACAAAAGAAAGTGCGTCTTGCATCTTACAAACTTTGCATCCCCATTGCAAGTGTCCTTTATTACCACAATAATAACAATGCTTAGTATAAACATACGAAATACGATTTTTAGTTTTACCTTTTTGTGGATCCTCTTGCATTGGAGATCGACGATTTTTCTTATTCTTCTTCTTATCCTTGTTCAACGTTGTTGCTTTCTTGACATTAGCAGAAGTGGTCTCTTTGATTGTTGCTGGTTGAACACAATTCTTAGGCTTGACTGGCTTTACTTCTTCACAAGAAATAGTATCATTTTTGACAAAAGTGGAAGCCTCTGGTTGAGAAGAATTAGTAGCTTTAGCAAATTTTACCTCTTTGTTAATATTTGAAGCATTTATTCCCTTATAGCCTAATCCTCGTGTATCACGATGATTTCTACTTACTTCTAACATTGAGGTTAAATTGGTTGAGCTAACATTGAACTTTATAAGGTCCAAAATTTCTTCTTCCAATGTCTTGATTTTATTAAGAGCACCAGCTAGATCAGCTTAAAATGTTTTTCTCGTGAGAGATATACACCTTCTTTCTCTTCAAAACTCTTTGGTTGAGAATTAACCCTTGCTTCAGATTCAACAAGTTTCTTTTTCGACAAAAAGAGATCTCTTCGAAGATTTTCACATTCTAGTTTCTTAGAATTTAGCTCGTCAGTACAATCATTAAGAAGAGAATCACTGATTTGGTAACCAATATAATATCCTTGAAAAACCTTCTTCAATTTCTTGTTTTCACGACAAAGAGGAGCCATAAGACCAACGAAATATGAAGAACTTAGTTTTTTATTTTTCAAAGGATTCAGTAGTTTAGAGTATTCAGAGATACCCTCTTCTACTTCTTGTTCAAAATATGAGTCATCATCATTGGAAATTTCATCCATCCTTTCTTCTAGAAAAATTTTCCAGTTGTCATAGTTTTTTACATCATTAACAAGATTAACTTGTCTCGTAGAATCTCTAGAGATGATTTATTCAGATATTAAATCGTAGATGCCATCATCAAGTGTTAATTCAAAACTCTTGATGTCTTGCTTTATGTTAACTGAATATTCATTAGATTCAATTCTTATAGGTTGGATCGCACCAAACACAGATTGTTAGATCTTTTCGTGTTTGCCTGCTCTGATACCAATTGAAAAGACGAGGGTAACCAAATATACCTCAAAATAAAACTTTTCCACCTATAAGTCCTTTCTACGAAAGTGATTGTCTATGGACTGATTCGAGACAATACAACTAACCGGTTCACACTTCGTGTGATCGTCTACGGATACGAGATTGAGACAGTACAACAACGAAGTATGTTTACTTGATAAAAGGTTCGGACTTAACCAAACACAATAGGATTACTTATCAAGTAAATAGGAATTAACATTTGTGTAATTTACTTTAAATTATAATAACAACAATTATAATTGCGGAAAATAAAAGTAAATGACACAACAAGATTTTGTTAACGAGGAACCCACAAATGCAGAAAAACCCCGGGACCTTGTCCAGAATTGAATACTCTCAGGATTAAGCCGCTATACAAAACCAAACCAACTTCGTATAGTTGAGACCAAGCAACTAATCCTATGGTTCACCTAGTTCCGTTTGTATTCCCACGCCTCCGACCTGTAATAAGTCACGTACTTGGAAAAATTCCTTTGGTTCGTATTCAAAACAGTAAAGGAACAACAAATCTGTTTGGTATCAACTCTTTTCAACCAAGTGATGTGAGTTCGACAAAAGGCTCTTCTGTTTATCTCAATAAACTCCTTTGTCAGCAGGTTCTTAGATCTATCTTATTATCAACTACCAAAGTAATTGTTAATAATTAGAAATCAATACTTTTAATCACAAAGAATTGTATTGATGCCGATCTACACAACTAACCAATCTAATTTACCACAAGGATAAACCGATTATAGTTGGATCCTCTTTTACCGAAACAAGTATTGTGCACACCAAAGATTATGAACCCAAATCAGAAATCTTCAAAGTCTTATTTGTCTTCAAATCTTCTTAGATCTTCAATAAACACCTGCACACAATCAACTTGAATCTCTTGTGATCAATCACGCACAGAACGGAGTCTGTTAACAATGGATTATCATAAGACGTCTTTAGATCTACAAACATTCTAAAGATCCCCGTCGAAACTTCGATTTAGTTTGAGTGAATCTTATATCAGAAGAGAAGATTCTCAAGCATAAACAAACTAGGCTCAACCACCGTTAGTCAATCAAATCAATCGAAAACAAAAGATAAACCGCAATTATCTAGTTTCCCACCAACGGTACTAATAGAGCTTCTCAATCCCAAAGAAGTCTTTAAGCTGAGGGTCGTAAGATATTTCACCTAATTAGGTTACTCTCATCTCTGAATAGGCGGCTTCACCAGTAGCAACACAACTGAGATAGTTTTGCTGTCTCTCAGGATTAGTTTGCTCGAAATGCAAACTTTGATAGTTATATACCAAGGAAGTTTGGACACCGAGGAATTTCCAAAACCGAAAATATTCTCAAGATATGCAATATATTCCAGATTCGGTTTTCATAATTCCTGGAAATGCTTTGTCCAAATAATGACTGAAAATCTCCAACTAGCAAATGCACATTACTAATTTTCATTTTCCAAAAATAAAATTAAAAACCTTAAATAAAAGATTCTCAATTTATTTTATTCGATCCGGGATTTTCTTCCTTTAGCTATTAAGGAATAACTTTGAACAATTAAAGATAAGTGTTACCGCACGTGTTCAAAGTATGTCGACATCTTTACTTTGTAAGTCCTCTTTCATACTTACAATCTTGAAACCGATTTGCCACATTTCCAAACAAGTTTAGAATTGGTTCATTGACTTCCAAAAACTACGTGATTGATCAAGAACACTCAATCACCAAACATGGGTTTCACGGTTCTACCAAAACAAGTTTCGGTTCTACCTCCATGTGAGTACTTTGCATAGTCACGCTAGTTACCAAAATTCGATTGACTAGGTACTAGGATCGGTTCCCCACATATATATGGTATCTAACTTGTACTTGCTGCACATGTCCATAGGATCGGTTCTCCTTTGCCTAAAAACGTGTTGCACATATCCATAGGATCGGTTCCCCTTTCTGCTAAAAACTTGTTGCACCTCATACAAGGATCGATTCCCCTTTGTGATAGGTTCCACCTCTTACTAGGATCGGTTCCCCTTTACCCAGAGTCGGTCATGCCAATAACACTAAATCGATCATACCATCTCAGGTGATTACTTAAGATCGGTTTCACTAATAAAAGTCATACCAATACAAAAGTCATGCCTTTGTGAATAGTTTTACCAAGAACATAAACAAGTCATGAGCGGTTATACTAATCAAACATATTGGTAGTTCAAAAGATATGCATTGAATAACAATACCAATAATGCCTGGCGATTTCTCTTTCAATTCACAAAACAAGTTCATGAATTTACTTGCTTAAAACAAATGTAAAACATTGTTTCCAAGGATGAAATCTTCACCTTATACCCATACATAATCACAATAGCATTCAAACGATTATGTCGATGTCTTATCTACAAAGTTTAATGGTTAAGCAGTAAACCTCGTATTGTATTCCTTAATACTGTGTCTAACTAGAGTATAATCATTCATGCTTCGCAGTTTTGTTTTCAATATGCACGACTTGAAAGATACGTTAGGAAATGAAATAGTTCAAGTCAAATATCACTAACCTCAAGTGGAAGGATGATGTTGTCGTTGTAGCTCCTTACTTCTTCACTTCTTCAAGTCTTCGCAATACTTGTAATGTCTCATATCCTAATACTTTCAAGATAACCTATACGAAGTTGACTCTAGTACATAATCAAGCGACTCTTAAAATGAGTTTTGGCTCACTAAAAATAACAACTAAACTTGACATACCAACGTTGGTGGGTTCAACCGAGTTATGCTCTAACAGAGCCATCGAAGACTGGTGGTACGTTTTGATCGCTATCGTATGCGTCAAAAATAATTTCACTTTCTCACTTCAACCAAATATAAATATAGTATGTGATAAGAAAGAGTTCGTTCCACGGGAGGCTTTTGTTGTTATATAATTCCAGTTTCTTAGTAACCAAAGGGGGGATTTTGTTGTAGCAAACAATAACAATAATTGAAAGCAATCAATAAGAAGAAGATATTAGTCAAGGGGTTGTATCATTCACAAAAATGTATTTTCATCAATGACTAGAATTGATTATTTAATCTCTCTTTTATTAAAAGTCCTAGGATATCTTGATTGCAAGAAAATATTGCTAATTTCCTGATTTCATCACAAACACATTAAAAGATGCAATGTGAATTCTACCTAGAAAGCAACCTAAAGTGTAAAAGCACAATTAAGTTTAACTCCCTAAGAGCACTAAGTTCTTTTAAATAGACTAATCAAAGTAATCGAATGTGTAAAAGCACTAATCCGATTTAATCAATGTTATGATTAATATGCGATTATAAAGATGTATCACTACAAGTAATAACCACACGATGCTATTTATAATCAGGAATTGACAACTTTTACGTATTGAAAATCCTAATATAGCTTTAGAGATGAAAACAAATCTAATTGATTTCGGACTCAACTAAACTAGCAATCAAATAATGTGACAATATTAATAATGAATCATAAATAATAAAGTTGAGACAAAACTAATCTATTGATTCAAAAAATCATATTGAGAAATCAACTTTATCCTTAACCAATAATATGTGTTTAGCTACTCATAGCTATGGAGTTCATCATCATCATAATTATACAAATAAAGTAAAGAAGTTGAACAATAAAGCAAACCCTAGTCCCCGGCAACGGCGCCAAAATTTGACCGTTGTCGTATGCGTCAAAATAATATTACTTTCTCACTATTCAAAATATATTATATAGCATGGTAAGAAAGGATCGTTCCCACGGAGAGGTCTTGGATTGTCAAGTTGTTTAGGTTCTCTATGTAAAACAATGGGGTTTTCTGATTTTATGTAAATAAACTAAACAAAAAGCAAACAAGGAAAAGTAAACAAATCAAATCAAGGATAAGAAATTATTGGTCCAGGATTTCATCCTCATTCACAAACATGTTCTTGTCATTATAAGTAGAACTGATATTTAATCCTCTTTATCAAAAGCCCTGGGTATCTTGATCGCAAGAATATCCCGCTAATTTCCTCTTGTCATCAACAAGCACACTAAAAGATGCGAATATGAGTTCTATCAAGGAAACAACCTAACGTGTAAGAGCACTAATCAAGTTTAATTCCCGAGGAGCAATAAGATTTATGAAATTAGGCTAATCGATGCAATCAAACCTGGAAAACGCACTAATCCGATTTAAAAAATTCATGATTTACATATTAAAGATGTATCACTACAAGCTATAATCATATTTGTGCTACTTGTATTCAAGGATTGTCACTTTTACGTATAATAAACCCTAAACTAGCAATAGATGTGGTTGCGAGTTCTACCAATTTGCAACTCAATAAAACAAGCAATCAATCAAACATGCGATATTTGTAGTGAATCATAATCGATAATATGGAGACAAAACTAATGCATCAATCGAAGAAACATTTGCGAAATCAAATTAAGCCATAACCAATAATAAAAATCTAGCTAATGTTCATGGATTTCATAACAAGAATAAAAAGAAGAATCATGTTTTAAACCCTAGAATAAAAGTAAAAGAAAAGATAATCCAAGGGAAGAGAGTTTTCTTTTTTTATATAGACTTCACTTGTCGCTCCTCCTGAAATCGAAAACCCCAAACTTGTGAAGTCCAAGCCAAAAGCCCATCTCTGCTTGGGTCAAACCCACCAAAATCGCAGGTCAAACTTGGTGAAGGTAGGTCAAAGTCAGATGTTCAAGCTCCAGTTCAGGGTCTCACTCCATTCCTGGACGACAATACCTTTTGTAAGACTAGCTATATGCAATACCACTTCCAGAACTAACCGAACTGCATCATTACCACTACTCCCATCTCATCAGCACCGTTTCCGCTCAATCTTCTGCCATCAGTTTAACCACCACTGGTATCAAACTATTAGCCAAATCAGCTTACAGTTCAATTCATAACAGAACCCCACCTGCAACTTCAATCACCTTCTAACTCTCCAACCATCAACAACTGCATCTGACCTTCACCCTAGCTAGCTGACTGCAATATACAGCTCAACAACACCACATCACACTAATTATCTTCTAACTCAGCCAATGAGCAGCGAGCACCATAATACAATCTTACATTCACATTTAATAACATTTCATCTCAAGTCAGTCACTGCACCACAACCATATTCTCTTCCATTAGCTTCAACTCAATTCTCCATTCCTTGTATCAATAGCTCAATTCAGCACATGATTCCAGTGTATTCCAGTTTTTCTCAGCTGCTCAGCACCAGTTCCATCTTACCTTGAACCATTCTATCACAGGCACATCCAATCAACCACTTCCAACCCTTCACAGACTCATTCTATCACATGAGTTCAAACACCAACAATACCAACCCATGACCTCAAACACAACCATCTGCAGTTCACCTCATTGGCGACAACTACAGTTGTGCCACCAGCTACAACTATTTGTTGCTTCAACTGTACTAACATGTCCACCTGCAAAACAATGCGCACCAACGCAACACCATTTTGTAGTTGCAACTCCATTTCTCAACTCATTACAGTCCCATTCATACCATTTCGTTCCGCCATATTACCTCCACTTTCTGTAGCAGCTACATGTTCAAACCAACATTTCCTCTCTTCACTTCTAACTCCAATACTCGGAACTGTTGACCGCCTACTGCTTACCGACAACACCATTCTACTTATGACTTGCAACAACCAACAGAACCCATCAAGGAACTAGAATTCATTCCATCTTCAACTTTCTTAATATATAACAAACTAGAAGAAACGAGAAGAAAAATAATAGAACATGGAAGAAAAAGGTTGCAGATTAAGATAATAGTTAACAAACTTTCGATTGAATGTAATGCAACTTCTCACAAACTAATATCCTGTTTATATAGGCATGAATAGAATTCTAAAGAAGAAGGAAAACTAAAAGAAGTCTAAAAAAAAGGAAACAACTAGACTTGTAAAACAAGTCGTCTAAAGTTCAAAAACTAAAGAAGAAGAAGAAGAAGAAGAAGAAGAAGAAGAAAGGAAAGAGTATCACAGATGTTCTACATCAGTCCCCCCTTCTTGAAAAACAACTTGTCCTCAAGTTGAAAAAATGAATTAATTTAAATCATTCTCTCCGTGGAAGGTAAAAAATTCCTGCACATTGAAAGTGTTAGATATGTTCCAATTGGAAGGAAGATCCACAACATAAGCATTATCACTTATTTTCTTCAAAATCTTGAAAGGACCATACTTATTCATCTTAGTCTTGTTGTATGTACCGACAGGAAAACTTTCCCTTCTAAGGTGTATCATTACCAAATCTCCTTACTCAAAAGTTTTAATCCGCCTGTGTTGATCAACTAATTCTTTGTACTTAGCATTTGAATCTTCCAACTTGGTTTTCACTTCTTGATGAAGTTGAGAAGCTTTGTCAACTAGTTGATCAGCTTTTGCATGAGACTTTAAAGGCTTAGGCAAAACTACCAAATCCAGTATATAGTTTGATACCTTGGAATAAACGATAGCAAATGGTGACTTACCAGTAGAACGGTTCACGGATTTGTTGAAAGCATATGAGGAAGAAAAGTCTCCCACCGTGTTTCTGTAGAGTCAGCAATTTTAGCACGTATCAAATTTCCCAAAGATCTGTTGACAACTTAAGTTTGTCTATCAGTTTGAGGATGAGCAGTAGTACTATATTGTAGTTTAGTTCCCAATCTCATCCACAAATATTTCCAAAAATAGCTGAGAAACTTAGTATCACGATCTGAAGTGATAGACTTAGGCACTCCATGCAAACGTACTATCTCCTTGAAGAATAAATAAGCCACATTGGAAGCATCAATAGTCTTCTTACAGGCAACAAAATGTGCCATTTTTGAATTTCTATCAACAAATACTATAACTGAATCATTTCCTTTAACTGTTCTTGGCAATCCAAGTATAAAATCCATAGTTACATCGACCCAGGGAGCTTCAGACACTGGTAATGGTGTATATAAGCCAGTGTTTTGAATAGTATCTTTGGAGCGTTGGCACACCATGCCTTTCTGATAAATTTTCTGCACACTCTCTTTTTAAAGAAGGCCAAAAATATCGTTCTTCGACTAAGACATTGTTTTATCTCTTCCAAAATGACCACCAAGCCCATTGCCATGAAGTTCATGAATTAAATGAAGTCGTAAAGAATCTTGTGGAACACAAAGACGATTACCTTTGAAGAGAAATCCATCTTAGATAAGAAAATCATCAATACTAGAAGACATATTCCCACATTGCTCCCATATGGTCTTAAAATCTTTATCATCCATATATAAATCTTTGATGTAATCAAAAGCCACACTCTCATTGCGAAGAGTGACAAGAAGGTGAGCACGTCTACTCAAAGCATCATCTACCTGGTTCATTTTACCACTCTTGTGTTTAATAGAGAAGGTATACTGATTTATGGTAGATAACCATCTGTCATGCATTCTATTTACTTTAGCTGATGTCTAGATCTGCAAAAAGTTTAATGTTTGATTGTTTGCATTGACAATAAACTCACTATGCACCAAATAAGGATGCCAGCATTTTAAAGCTTGATCAAAAGCATATAGTTCAAGCTCATAAGTTGACCACTTCTTTTTAGCTTCAGAACTCTTCTCACTATGAAATGCAACCGGATGACTATCTTGAGACAATACAGCTCCAATCCCAACAACAGATGCATCACAATCAACTTCAAAAGGCTTAGTATAGTCTGGCATTGCAAGAACTGGTGCACTACATAACTTTTACTTAAGAATATTAAAACTTTTATCTGCTTTTTCAGTCCAAAGAAATTTTTCTTGTTTCAAACAATCAATAACTCCAGCAGCAATAGAGCTAAATTTACGAATAAAACGCCTATAGAAAGATGGTAAGCCATTAAAACTTCTAAAATCTTTAACACATGTTGGAGTAGGCCACTCAGATATGGCTTTAATCTTGGAGTCATCCACTGAAATTCCTTGATCAGAAATAACAAAACCCAAAAAGTGATTGAAGTTGTTAAGAAGGTACACTTTTTAAGGTTCACATAGAGTGCATTATCAGCAAGAGCTTGAAATACTTGAGAAATATGAGAAAGATGTTCCTCCTCATTACGATCATAAATCAAAATATCATCAAATACACAATGATGAATTTACCAAGGAAAGGTTGCAGTACCTGATTCATTAATCTCATGAAAGTGCTGGGTGCATTTGATAATCCAAATGGCATAACTAACCAATCATATAATCCTTCACGAGTTTTGAAAACTTTTTTCCATTCGTCTCCCATTCTAATGTGAATATGATGATAACCACTGCGAAGATCAATCTTAAAAAACACTTTAGACCCAACAAGCATATCAATCAAATCATCCAGTCTTGGTATGGGAAATCTATAGGGAATAGTGATTCTGTTTAGAGCTCTACATTCAATACACATTCTCCATCCTCCATCTTTCTTATCAACAAGAAATGATGGACTAGCACAAGGGCTCTTGCTCAATCTTATCAAACCTTTCTCTAATAAATCATTTACTTGTCCCTGCAAAATCTCATGTTCCTTAGGGATAAATATGTGATGATCATGATTTGGAAGAGATGCACCAGGAATGAAATCAATTTGGCGTTATAAACCTCTCAAAGGTGGTAAGGACTTTGGAAGCTCATAATGAAATAAAGCATGAAACTGATTGATCAAAGGCTGCACTTTTTCTGGAATGATTATCATTGGCTTAGAATCTTCATGTGAATTAAGAGTATGTGTTTTGTAAGGACCCTCAAGCTCGTCAACGCTATTAGACCAGTCAAGAGACGAATAAGCCGTCAATTACTCGATTAATTAGAGACGAACGTTAATTAATAGTAATTAATCTAACAACGATCTAGATACGAAACTAGTATCGCTAGATAGGTCTCGAGAAGTATGCGAGATAGACTACTCGAACGTGTCAATCGGATACCGGACGAAAAAGATTTCATCAGATTAGTATGAAGGGCAAAATAGTAATTTTGTTTCAGACCGTCTGGGCAGCCCTTATCCTTGCTGGGTGCCTTAATAACTCTATTCAATCTTATCTCCAAGTCGAGTAGATAAACTCGACCCTTCCTTTCTTTTTCATTCTCATTTCTTCTTTTCTTCTCTCCTTCTTCTCTTTCCTGTTCTTCTTCTCCGCCTCCATGTCGATCTTAGTCTCAGAAAATCGAGTGTTGTTTGTATTAGAATTCTTGTAGACTTTGTTATCGAAGATGATTAGATGGAGAAGGTGATGTTTCAGAAGCTGATTTAGTTCTGGAAAAGCAGAGAAGTGGTAAGTGAAATTAGGTTTTCTATTAATTCGATGTTTGGTATGTTTTGATGTTAAATTAATTGATTATAGTAATGGGTTTACTGTTAATTGAAGTATAGATAGGTTTATGGAGTTCAATTTTAGTTTCTTAGTTGATCAAATCTGAAATTAGGGTTCATGCGATTTAGTTTGTCTGAGTCGGAGATTACAGATGGAGAGAATGAATTGGAAAGAGATGAGTGAAGATGAGAATTGTAGTACGGAAAGGACGGAGTTGTGGTTGTAGCTTAGGTCTTGTTGATTTTCAGGGGATGTGAAGTTTAATTTTGAATTGAATTGGTGATATGGGTTTGTTGTGAAGATGAAGATGATATTACAGTTGATATATATGAGTATAAGTCTGAAAGTAGAAAGGGTTACAGGATGTGCAGTTATGAAGTGATTTAGTAGTATCTTGTAATCTTCAAAGATATGGAAGTGGTGATAAGAGTTGATGAAGATGAGGCCTGAGTTGTTATGGAAGGACTGGATTGCTGGCAATGATGAAGATGTTCTGTTCTACATTGGATGATGGTGCTTCCATGGTGAAGACATAGGTTTATAGTTACTGTGGTAGCGACTTGGTGTTGGTGTAGTCTGGAGATGGAGCCTCAGGTGATAGTTATGAAGAAGTTGACGGTGTTGTTTATGTTTTGAATTTGAATTGTGTTGGATGTTTTTGGGGGATGAGGTCAGAAGAGGATGTTGGTGACAGTGAAGCCAGTGATGAGCTTAAGAAGATAATGAAGGTTGATTTGTGTTCTTGGCTTGAAGCTGTAAAGGAGATTGGTTCTAGTTCAGCTGATCAGGTGGAGCGGGTTGTGTTAGGCATGTGCAAGTATAGTCTGGTGATGATGACAGTTAGATATATGTATAAGATTGGTGATTGTATTGAATTGCAGTTGAAGTTATTGAACTTCCAGGAGCTCGATTTGGTGGCGTTCTAATGGTGAATAATCCGAGCTGAAGTTGTATTAGTGGAAGGGATGAAATGAGAAGTAGTTAGATAAAATGCAAGAGAGAGACCAAGAGTCGTATCTGAAGTTGCAGGTGTGATGAACTGATAAATGGTGGTGTTTGAATGTTAAGGCTAAAATTGCAGTTGAGAAGAGTGTAAATGAAGTGTTGGAGTTAATGGTATTGGAACTGAACTACATGTGAAGATGTTGGTCTGTGAATGCTATAGAAGGTTGTTTGAGAAGAAGTGAATGATGTTACAGAAATGAATCTTGTTGGATGGATATGAGTGTTCGATTTTGTGTAAGAGATTGAAATGGAAAATAACTGTTGGTACTAGTGGGTTATCCCCAGTTTATGAAGCTATGTATCGATGTGAAAAATATGTTATCTAGAGCTAGGAATCAGGGTGTAGTGTTTGATGAAAAACAGACTTTGGAGATGGAAGTTAGTTTGTAACTTAGAGAGCTGTGTATAGTTAGAATGTTGTAGAGATTGTGTGTGCGTATTTGTATTTAGTTATGCTTTGTGTTTTGTCTTTATGCTTTAGTTGTGGCATGAGCTTATGGCTCAGGCCTTGTGAGTTTAGACTTGTTAGTCATCCCAGTCAGTTTAGCTGACTCTTGTGTCTGACTGAATTGATTCAGTCTGACTCAGTTTCTTTCTGTTTGAATCAGTCTTGTTGACTGAGTTGACTCAATGATTCCTGTTTGACCCAATGGACTTTGACCTTGGACTGACGTTGCTTGTTAGTTTGACCCCTGACCGTTAGAGACCGTCAGTTGACTATGTTTGACCAGGTCTTAGTTTTATGGGCCGTGCCAGTTCAGGTATAATGGGCTTGGGCTTAGTACCATGTATCCTTAGTTTGATGTTTTGTACCCTTTATGGTCCGAATTGACATTTGGTTCCTTCTACAAAGTTGTAGATGTTCATAAGACATACCTAGTGGACTATAGATTCAACCTAATTGAGTTAGTAAACCTTTGTTATGCTATAGATAGATAATGAAACTGTGTAGAACCATAAATGGGCTTAAAACCATTAGATAGATCGCTTAGCTTAAAACTAGAGAATTGTATGAGATTATGATATGAGCCTTGTTTGAGCCTTTTGGCTAATCTTTAGAGTGCTTGTGTGATTAACAGTTAATCTTTATTAACAACGATCGAACTAAAGAATGAACCAGTGGATTATGGATCTCAAGGTATGCGAGGCTTGTCATCAAAAAAGGTGGGAATCGATAACGAACTCTCTTGTATTCATTATTGTTTTATAAATCTATCTTTTGTGAAATCCATGCATATCTTTGTTATTATATGATAGTGTATGCATGTATTATTTGTGTGTAATACAAATTAGTTTTCTTTTACATTTTGGGATGGGCTTGGATCTTTAGAAACAACTAATATCTTTGTTTTGGGAGTATTTACTTATTTTCCAAAAATGTGTCTCTTTCCATTGACTGGAAAGTGGTTACAATCTTTATTTGTTGTTAGCGTGAAAGGGAGAAGGTTTCCTTTTGATTGGTGTGAGATGTGTGCTCCCAAATGTTATATCTATTTATTGAAAACCTAGATAGGCCTCGTTGGGCTGAATATTATATAGGTCTGGTTTTAATTTGGCCATTATATTTTCCGTATTTCTGTACGGGGGAAACGCATGTCTCGTACATAGATGTTTACTGTTCTTTTAAATTACTTTCAAAAGCTATTATATTATGTTTTGGTGTTTAAAGAAAGTGATGTTGAGAATCTTATATACGGTTGTTGGATTTACGCGGTCTATATGGCTCTGCACTGTGTAAGCACTTCGGTCGGATATAATGTTGTTACCATTAATTTCCTTGGATACTTGCTATGTAGAGTGCACGTAGAATAAGGTACTGGTAAGGTACATATAGTTTATGACTTGAAGACGGAAACCTCATGGGCGCTTTAATGATCATTGAAGAATCCGCAACAGTCATGCCTTGCTACTCCGAAGGAAGACGTCGCTCAACTACTATTTATGTTGTGAATGTGTGCCGGTTTATTGGTTGGTAGAACTTTATAATTTCAGTATTACTATAATTTTAATATGCTTTATATGTTTTCCGTGTTTTATCGGTTTTCAGTAAAACCTTCATTGTCTTTAAATCATTATAGTGATTACTTGAAATTTAGTTGTTATTTCTACGGGGAAACCCTTTTAGGGATGATATGCTCACCCATTCCCACTTTCAGTTTCAGAGACAGATTCAGTTCAAGTGGTGCACGTGGCGATGAAAGCTTCGAGGAGTTGGTTTCGTTAGTTGGTTAGCTTCCGCTATGTTTATTTTGTGTTTATATTCTATTTGTAAACCAACTCACTATTGAATATGTATCATATGAGAGGAGTTCTTGTAATTATTTCAGAGAGAGTTTAGATTCGGGTTAATCTTTGGTTAGAACTTCTTTCTTACTGTTTAAATAGATGCTTTAGATCGTTAGTGCCTCACTTTATAGTTAATCTCTTGGATTAGTCAGCTGCTAGCTTAGGGGGCGCTACATGTTTGTAGTTGTTTCGCAATGCTTGCTACTAATGCACTTGTCCTGCCATCACTATGCTCTTTGTAAACGGCTGTAGATTTAGAAGGAACCAAAATTTTCTTCTTGCCATCCTTGAAAAAGGTATATGTATTTTCAAAGCAATTGTGTATTGCACACATATCATACTGCCAAGGCCTTCCAAGTAATAAATGTGCAGCAAACATATTAATAACATCACATAAAACTGAATCTTCATAACCCTTGAGAGCAAAATCAACAAGACATTGGTGAGTAATTTTCTGAGAAGAAGAACTATTGACCCAACCTACTGAATAAGGATGAGGATGTGGAGTAACTGGTAATCCTAGTTTCTGAACTACCTCAGCTGAAATATAGTTATCCATACTTCCATTATCTATTATTAGATCACATGTAACTCCTTTAATTAAGCACCTTGTTCTGAAAATACTATTTCTTTGTGCAAAAAAAGGTTGAGAAAGCAATAAAGGTCGAATTATACCCATAAAATGTTCACTGTAAACTCTTCAACCACTTCATTATCCTCTTCTTCTTCCTCAGACTTCTCTAGGTTAGTTAAATCATCATTAACCAAACCATTATATTTGAGCGTATTTTCTGGTTCTTCATGCACTAACCCATGGACTCTACAGCATGTCCAGGCAATTGGCATTTGTTGCATTTTTCTCCTTTGAATTTGACATAAGGGTTTTGGTTCCTTTGTTGAGGTGGAAAAGGTGTTTGGTTTTTACTGGAAAAACGAGTATTTGAATTGTTACTTGGATGAGAAGTAACATTCTGAGGTTGTTGTACGGATTGAAATTCAACAGGGTTCGGAAGAATAAGTGAATGATTCTTTGTCATTGGAAAATTAGTAAAGTTGGTGTCTTGAAACTGTTGTCGACTAGAAATATCATCTTGATAATAAGGATTTTCACTGTAATTATTGAAAGAAGAAGTTTTGAAGTTACCTTGATATTTGGAGCTTTGTCTTGATGAAAACCTTTGAGAACGGAAAACACGTCGTTCTATTTTGATAGCTTGTTGTATGGGTTCAAACATGGTGTAAACTGATTGAATCATTCCTTCCTGCATCAATCGATTCAACCCTTCAATAAATCTAGCTACAAGTTGTTTCTTAGTTTCATTGAGTTCATTACGTGCAACTAAGTTGTAAAATGCAGACACATATTCCACTACCAACCTTGCACCTTGTTGACAAGTCTGAAGTTTAACAAAAAGTTGATGTTTATAATCTCTTGGTAAAAATTTATCTCTAATGAAATCCTTTATTCTTCTCCATGATCGTACTGGTGGCTTACCAAAATTCGTGCGATCTTCACCAAGTTTAAACCACCAAGTAACAACACCACCTTTGAGTTTGTAAACTACAAGTTTTACATGAGAGCATTCTGGTACACCCATGAATTCGAAAAACTCAACTTCAAAAAACCAGTCTAGTAATTCTTCAACTTGAACCTGCCACTGAAAGTCGGAATATCAGCTTTTAGTTTGTATTCAGGTAGAGATCCGGAGAAGTTTTGATTTGAACGAAGTCGTTTTTCTTCAGTCCAATTTTTGTCTAGATAATCTTCAGCTTCATCTTCACAACTGCTAAATTGAGGGTTAGCAAAATTTCCGTAGAATTGGTTGATGTATCCTTCAGATTGTTTATTCTTGTAAAAATTCTTTTTAATCTTTTCTGAAGTATGATTATTGATGTGTGTCGTAACCACAACAAACTAGTGAATATTTTTCCACTCAATTAACAAGTAATATGGTGGTAGTTAAGTTCGTTTCTACGAGGAGCAAGAGGTTTTAGTTGTCTTATAATGTCACAAAAAGGGGGATTTTGGTTTTAGATTTTATAAAGCAAAAGAAAATAAACAAAGCAATTAAAAGATAAAAGAAATCAATAAGAGAAATACGATCAAGGAATCGTTCTTCATCGCAAAACAATGATTCAAGTTATGTTCTTATGCACTTTTTATTTGTCACAGATTATCACCAACCATAGGCTAACATGTCCGCTTCCCCAAAATTCCTTGTTTCACTGAGTAACAGGTCCGCTTAGTTATCAGATTCTATTCTAAAGAACCACCTTGAGGTTCGCTTACAAGATGTAATTCAAAAGAACGCATTAAGATTTATGAATTTAGGTTTGATACTAGTAGATAGACTCGGTTCGCCCGATCCACTTGCTAGCGTTGTTTTCACACACAATTGCTCCATGGAATCCCTCCGCAAAGTCTCGTGTTTTCTACTTGTGTAGTGAATTATTCAACAATTGCGTATTTCTTAACCACCACTAGCTTTAGATTGAGTTAACAAATCTATTTAGCGTGCACTCTAAACAACCTATCAAACAATCATAAACATTCATATTAGTAAAAACAAACGATAATCATGTGAAAACTTCAAAGTAGATTTAAAACAAAACTCAAAACATGTTAAGAACTAGGAATTCATCCCTAATCAATAAGAAAATTAGCTACTCATGATTTGGAGTTCACAAAGAATAAAGAAAAGAGAAGTGTTGTGTGTGTAGAGGTGTAGAAGTGTGTAGAGAAAAGTAGGGAACTTCTCTATTTATAAGCTTCAATATGCTTGCAATCTTCTTAGGATTAGACTCCTTTTCCCATTCAATGTCCAATTCTTTGTATTTGTAAAATTCCTCCACTTCTCTTTCAAATTCAATTTCAAGTAAAATTTCACATCCAAGTCCAAATCCAAGTCGTCACACCCATGAGAAAAGTTCACACCGAATTATGTTATTTTGGTCGCCGGGAAATTACTGGTGCCACCGGAAAATAGCCGGAATCTCACCTGAAAGCTCTTCAGGTTACTGGAATCTTCTTCTCCGTCGACAGAATATTCCGTCACGATTCTGTTAAAGTTAACGGTCATTCTGGTCAAACCGTCAGTCATCTGGTCAAGTGGTCAGGGATTCAGACACCGAGTCAGCATCTTACTCGGCTAACTGGTCTTACTCAGATGAGTTGGATCGGTCTATCATACGGTACTTGAGTTAACTCGTCGGAATTCTGGTTTGTTTCTCAGACATTTCCCGGCCGAATTCAGGCCATTCTTTTCTTGTCCCTGTAGAAACTTGTATCCTAACCAAACATCTAAGCATTTCAAACTATTCTTTAATCCAGCACTAACAACATCATTCATACCCACCAACACACAACAATGGTTTGCCATTCTTCTTCTCTGTTGAACTCGAGCCTCAGATGCCGCCCATCTCTATCGATCCGATTTTTCTTCATCAGCAGCTCTATTTCCTCTCTGTTCATCACATTTAACAGCTGCAATAACAAATTCACGGTAAACCCATCCTTACTAATTAGTCCAGGATTCTCTTATCACAGTCAAACCTTAGAAACTCAATCTAATTCAACCCATCATCCACAACACCCATCTTCAAATTCTCGATCTGAACTTCAAGAATTCCATCATCTGCATCTTCAATCATGCAATCACAACCACCAGAACCCATAAATTCTTCAAATTTCACTTCGATCTCCTCCATCAATCACAGACCCATTTATTTATTTTTTCAGAACCCATTAACAACATCATCAATCGAAACAACAACAACAAGATTTCGTCTATTAATTTCTATGATCCGACCAAACCCTAACCTTCATCTTTGCATCACATCAGTTCAATTTGTTCACCAGAATCAAACCCATCTTCATATTCACAGCAACAATCGCAATCACCAGATCTCATTTCAACTACCAACAAACCCCATCTCTTTATCTCCGAAATCAGCAGCAACACTGCGTATGGTTGGGCTTCTATCTCAATTTCAGGAGTTTTGTCTTGAATAAATGAGAGACAAACTCTCTTGATGTTAGGGTAAGTTAGGCCCGGATGGTTACACCCCAGGTATTGGGAACACCCCAGTTTGGGTGCTAACATCACACACATCTTCTGGATAAGGGCTACCCAGTTGGCATCCCCTTAACCTTGGATGAGCTCCTAACAGTCTTCGCCTATGAAATGACGATTTTCCCTTTTAGCCCAATTTGGATAGTTTTTTCTTTCTCAATTTTGGATGATTTTTTCTTCTTTTCTTCCACATGACTCCAAAGTAACTATAAAACTCAAAACACAAGTAAAGTACATAATTTACAAGAAAATATAGCAAAGAAAGCATAAACAATAGATAATAAATAGGGTGTATTCTACACCTATCAAATTCCCCCACACTTAGACTTTGCTAGTCCTCGAGCAAACTAAACTCAATACATACAACTTCATGTCATCGAGAAAACGGTTAAACTAGCATGTATAACAATCCTTTAAACCCCTAGGTGTCCCTAGTGGACGAGTTATAGTCTCGTGAGGGTTTACAAAAGATATACCCACAAAACCTACTCCAACTTCAAAGCGTTCCAGCGTCGCAAGCATCCAAAGAGCTATAAGACATAAAGATTCTCAATCTAGTGTCAAGAAATCAGAAGTATAAGGGAAAATTCAAATATAAAGTGCGATTAATCGAAGAAAGTGTCACCGGTCAACCTATGTCATAATGAAATATTTCAGGTTTGAGAGCAATCAATAAACATTTCGCCTTGACTTATGCCTCACCAAAAGGGTTTTATGAAATTGCACTCAAAATACGCACTTTTATGGTTCTCACATGTGTGCAGGTAGGAATGAAGAGAGAAATCCCGCGAAAAGTTGAATGGGAGGAAGAAAACCTTCCAAATAATTTCTGGAGACCTGATAGACACATTTTTGTGTCTAATTTGTCCTCAATGTCCGTATTATTGGAACTCTATTTTTGTACTAATATTGTGTTTTTATGTATTTTTAGGAAATAAACATTTTTGGAAAATTCGGCTCGAAAAGTTGATTTTGGCACCCCCGGAGGACAAGTGTTATTCGGACTCTCGCTTTTGGATAAGGGGTAACCTAATTACTAAGGGGCACCCCCAGGTCACCCCCAAGGAAGCTGCTATTCACACCCCAGTTCTGGTTAGGGGGAGGACATCTTCTTCCCAAATTCAAAAACCAAAAATTGGCGGGAAAAATTGTTCTTGAACTGCCGTGACTAGGGCTGAGGATTTGAAGGTGTTCCAGTGAGATTCAATGGCCCAAATTAAATGGGTTTGTTCCTAGGGCCTAGATAGAGCTGGTATGGGTGTTGGATTCGGTCAAAATTGGTTAGATAACCAGTGGGAATCAAATCAGGGAAGATATTCTAAAATAGGAAAAATATTCTATTCTTGGAATTCTTAGATGGAAGAGACGTGCATGGGTTGATTCTATTGGCTGGAAACAATCCCTACAGCTCAAGGATGACGCATGAGAAGAGATAAAACAGGGAACAATCCGTAACAAATCAGAGAATTAAAAAAAAATATTTCGGAATATTTTCTTTAATGGCCGGATATTCTTGGAATTATTACGAGGATTTGAGTGACATGTTGTGTATAAATAGGTCCCTAATGTCGAGAAGGAGGGGCAAGCAAGCAAGTTTAGAGAGAATTGGGAGAGGTTTAGAGCACTACAGAGCAAGAAAATTGAAGTTGCAGAGATTCTGGTTATGCTGCTGCTGCTCGAGGAGGAAGAAGAAGAGGAAGAACATACTACCAACGGCAGTCGTTTACCAACAAAGACAACGACTGTCGTTCGTGGGTCATAGTTTTTCAACGACAACAACACTTTATCTCTATCATTGATTCTGGACGCCTTCTGTGGGTCGCAGAATCCTGTTTTATATCATTTTCTTGTCTTTCTATTCATTGTAAAACACTTTTGAGCATCAATGAAATATTTTGAGAGGTTTTCCAACATGATGAGCGGCTAAAATACCTGGTGACTGAGGTGACGAAAGAGCTATTTATTCATGTTTGATTGGTAAATTCTTTTTATAATTTCTTAATTATTTATTTTATTTAATTCACTTGGATCAATAAAAAAAAGAGATAAAAATGGTTTTCCTAATTAGTTGTGAATCAGTTTGATGTTTTATGCTTAGAATTAATTCTTTGATAAATCATGCTTAAGTAGAAGTTTTAGGTTTTTATTATGTTTTATTATTTTCATTTGTTCCTCTTTACGTTTCTTTGTTTGTGTCTTTGATTTGCAGGTTTGAAGATTGGACACTAAGGACTTGGAACAAAGCTCAAAGCTAAAAGAAAAGAAAAGAAAAAAGAAGCAAATAATTTTTTAGGATTTAGTTTTATTATTATTTATTTTTTTTAATTTTTAATTTTTTTTAGAATTGTATTAGGAAATTTTTGTAATATTTTTGCACTTTACGTTGGACTTTGGACTTGGATTGTGACGTTGGACATTTTTAAGTTATTTTTACCCTACGGAAGGGTACCTTAAATACAAACTGTGTGCAGGGAAGGACGACGATTACGATATCGTCTCGGCCCCTCGGGTTCGTACATGACATAGGAGTCGTGGCCTGAGTCGACTTCAACGGTTCATCCCCCGTCTGGTACGGGAGGTAAGTCCATCGAAACACTCGCGAATCTCCTGTAAGCGAGTTACTGTATTCCTTAAGGTGATTCATTGATTGAGGACGAATTTGGACTGTTTTTGAATTCCTAGTAAAGGGCAAGGCCTGGCCAATACAAGATAAGGGTTCGGATTTCATTACCGCTCCCTTCTTGCCCGCCTTAGGAAAACGAAACCTAACGCGAACCTAAACCTAAAATTTTGACTAGAACTAGACCTATAGGGTAACGAGCTTAATAGGACAGTCATTCGAAAAATATTGGTTACTCTTTTGAGCATACTTCGAAGTTCAGGATAGTTTCTGTGAGTTGAATGCGTGACTGCGCCGCCTTGAATACCGGTGAGGCCTTGGGTATCAAAGCTCCATTGAGATTCCCTCGCCTCTATTCAACTCACTTTGACTCGTACTGATTCCAGAGAATTTGCTCAGATTGTAACGAATTCCTTTTCGAAGGATTAGAAGCTGGTCTAGAAACAATCTAAGTGGAGCCATCATGCTTTTTGTTTGCTAGAAATTTTTAGGTTTGATTTGGTGGAGTCGGCCTGCTGTGTGTTTGCTTAGAACCTCCCTTCCTTAGGATTTTTGTTTGTGTATGCCAAGAGCGCTCGAGTCCTTTACAGAGCGTGCTTGGAAAAGAGATAATTTTGGCCGTTTGATTAGTGACGAGCCTAAAATCTTCTTGTGGAAGCGGGGAGCTCGAAGACTCTTCTTTTGAGAGCCCCGTTTTTGGAAACTTCAGTTTTGAGAATCTGTCTCTTCGTGAGGAAAGTACCCCTAGTATTTCTGTGCCACGATGGCAACTTTGAAAGATTACATGTTCCCAACTAGGTCCAACCGAGCTTCGTGCATTAAATTGCCAGCCACTACTAATTTCGAGATAAAACCTAGTATTCTTCAGATGATCCCTATATTCTTAGGAAAAGATGATGAGAACCCTTATTTCCATATTAGGGACTTTGAGGAAATTTGTGGGACAATTAGAATAAAAGACCTTACTGATGAGTCTTGAAACTTAAGATGTTTCCCTTTTCCTTGAGAGATAAAGCCAAGACCTGGCTGAACAACCTACCATCTGAATCCATAGAAACATGGCAGGAACTTATCGCTGCCTTCTATATGAAGTTCTACCCTAAGCATAAAACTGCAGCTGTTAGGCAGAACATTAGTACTAGTGTGCAACAAGAGGGAGAGTCTCTTTATAGGTTTTTAGAGAGATTCAATGATCTCCTATCCCAGTGTCCTCACCATGGATTTGATAAGATGAAACTTGTAGAGATTATTTATAATGGTTTAGACTATTCGACCAAAGCCATGGTCGAGTCTATGTGCGCTGGTGAGTTCACTAGTAAAAATGTGATGATGCTTTTACCTTCTTAGGAGCTATCGCTGAAATCCCAACAGTGGGAGTCTTGTGTGAACCCCCTAAAAGACTCTTGGTCAATAGAAGTAGCACCAATATGGTAGATACGTTTTGCGTCAGATGCCAAGTTTGCTGCTTTATCTAGAAGGTTAGAAGCATTAGAAATGGGTCAACCTAAAAATAAGTCCCTTGTTGAACCTAATAGAGCCTCTCAAATCTCTAGTTGTGGAATAGAGCCCGATAACTCATTTGGGAAGGTCAGGTTAGTGAAGAGCAAGCTCATGCTGTCTATAACAATGCTAGGTTTGAAAACCGTCAGAAGTTTGACCCCTACTCAGAGACCTACAACCCTGGTTGGAGAAACCATCCTAATTTCTCTTGGTCTAAGGGCCAGAATCAAGGCCAGTCTAGTAATTCTCAGCCTCCCCCAGGTTTTGGTTATACTAAGAACTCTTCAGGACAGACCCAGAACCCATCTGAGAATAGAATAACTAGCTTAGAGGAAACCCTTAGTATATTAAGGAAGAGCCAGGAATGCTATCACAAAGCCAGGAAATGTTAGTAAAAAGCCAGGGTAATTTTCAAGAGGAAACCAAACAGAATTTTAAGAATAGTGCCCAGTCTTTTGCTAAATTAGAACTTCAAGTCGGCCAAATAGCTAAGTTATTAATGAGAGAGAGGAAGGAAGGTTCCCTAGTCATACTGATCCTAACCCTAGAGGAGAGAAATCGTACAGTCATGTTAACTCTGTTACACCCTTAGGAGTGGAAGAAAGTTGATAATAAGGTCGACATACCTGAAAGTGAACATGCTGTAGTTCACCCTTATGAGCCAGAAAATGAGGAGACTGATAGAGTCTCCAAAGAGACCAATGAGGGTCCTGATGAGCCCGGCTTTGTTCCCAGAGCCCCGTTCCCCCAGCTGCTAGTTCCGACTAAGAGGGAGTCCAACTTTAATGATATATTGGAGGTTTTTAAGCAGGTTAATATCAACCTTCCATTATTAGATGCAATTAGGCAGATTCCCTCTTATGCCAAGTTCCTTAAGGACTTGTGTACGCGAAAGCGTAAGCTCAGTGTCCAGAAGAAAGCCTTCATAGCTAGTCATGAGTTCTATTATTCAGAATACCACTACTCCTAAGTATAAAGACCCAGGGTCCCCTACCATTGCTTGTACAATAGGTAAGTACCGTGTTGAGAAAGCGTTGCTTGACTTAGGAGCCAGTGTGAACTTACTGCCATACCATGTGTACCTTAAGCTAGGACTTGGTGAGATGAAACCTACAGAGATGACACTTCAGTTAGCTGATAGGTCCGTTAAAATTCCTCGTGGTGATCGAGGATGTTCTCATAGAGGTCGACAAGTTTATTATCCGGTGGATTTTGTTATCCTAGATACCCAACCTGTCCCTGACCCAGAGAACCAAATACCAGTGATTTTAGGTCGCCCGTTTTTAGCTACATCCAATGCGATCATTAACTGTCGAAATGGTATTATGAATTTGTCTTTTGGTAATATGACTATTGAGCTGAACATTTTTAATATTAGTAAGCTACCCTCTGAACTAGATGACTCGAATATAGAAGAGGTGAACATGATAGGAACATTAGTCGAGGAGTCATTACCAAACACTTTGTTAGAAGATCCATTAGAGAAATGCCTAGCTCACTTTGGGATTGATTTTGATGATGATAAGGTGATTAATGAGGTGAATGCTTTGTTAGATTCAACCCCTTTGTTAGATACTAGTAATGGATGGAAACCTAAGTTCGAACCACTACCAGTTTCTAAGTCTACCCTAGTTCCTTCTTTAGAAGAGCCTCCTAAGTTGGACCTAAAACCATTGCCAGATACCCTGAAGTATGTGTTTTTAGGCCCGTCTGAGACTTTACCTGTGATTGTTTCTTCCGACTTGGATAGAGATCAGGAAAGTAGGCTAGTAACCGTCCTTCAAAACAACAAGGAAGCTTTAGGGTGGACCATAGCAGACATTAAGGGTATAAGTCCTACTATTTGTATGCATCAGATCTATTTAGAGGAAGACACCAAACCTTCTAGGGAGATGCAACGTCGACTAAACCCCAATATGAAAGAAGTAGTTCGAACTGAGGTTCTTAAGCTATAGATGCAGGCATTATCTACCCTATTTCAGACAGTAAGTGGGTCAGCCCCGTTCAGGTTGTTCCCAAGAAATCTGGTATTACTGTAGTCCAGAATGATAACAATGAGTTAATCCCGACCCGAGTGACCACGGGTTGGCGTGTTTGTATTGACTATAGGAAATTGAACAAGGTCACTAGGAAGGACCACTTTCCCCTTCCCTTCATCGACCAGATGCTAGAGAGATTAGCTGGACATAGTCACTACTGCTTTTTAGATGGCTACTCTGGATATAATCAGATCGTTATTGCCCCAGAAGACCAGGAGAAAACCACTTTTACCTGTCCCTTTGGTACCTTTGCGTATAGACGCATGCCTTTCGGGCTATGTAATGCCCCTGCGACTTTTCAGCGTTGCATGATGAGCATATTTTCTGACATGGTAGAACGGTTCTTAGAGGTCTTTATGGATGATTTTTCAGTGTTTGGTTCGTCTTTCGATGAGTGCTTGCATCATTTGTCATTAGTTTTGACTAGGTGTAAGGAAAAGATTTAGTGCTTAATTGGGAGAAATGTCACTTTATGGTTCGTTCAGGAATTGTTCTAGGGCATATTGTATCTTCAAAGGGTATAGAGGTAGATAGAGCCAAAGTTGACCTTATTAAAACTTTACCGGTCCCAAAAACCGTAAGAGATATTAGGTCATTCTTAGGGCATGCTGGTTTTTATCGTCGTTTCATTAAGGATTTTAGCTTGATGTCTAGACCTCTTTGCAATTTGCTTGCAAAAGATGTTAAGTTTGTCTTTGATGATGCTTGTTTAGAGGCTTTTGAGAAGCTTAAGTCATTACTCACTACCGCCCCCATAGTCCAGGCACCCAACTGGAACCTACCCTTTGAGATCATGTGTGATGCTTCAGATTATGCTATTGGTGTTGTGCTAGGTCAGCGAGAAAATAAGTTACTTCATGTGATTTACTATGCTAGCAAAACTCTGAATGATGCCCAGTTGAACTATACCACTACCGAGAAGGAACTATTAGCCATTGTGTTTGCCTTAGACAAGTTTAGACCCTATCTCTTAGGTTCTAAGATCATCATATATACTGATCATGCTGCTTTAAAATATCTTTTGTCTAAGAAGGATACTAAACCTAGATTGATTAGGTGGATTCTGTTGTTGCAAGAGTTTTCTCCAGACATTAGAGACAAAAAGGGTGCCGAAAATGTTGTAGCAGATCACTTGTCTAGGCTAGTTGTTAGTTCCCCAGATGATTCCCTTCCTATAAGGGATAGCTTTCCTGATGAACAATTGTTCTTTGTTACCCAATTACCTTGGTATGCGAATATAGTGAACTATCTTGTTACTGGTCGAATGCCCCAACATTGGGGTAAACAAGATCGTTCTAGATTTTTAGCTGAGGTTAAGCACTTCTTTTGGGATGATCCTTATTTTTTAAGTATTGTCCAGACCAGATTATTAGGAGATGTATACCTGAGAGTGACAGTCCAGTATTATTTCCTTTTGTCATGATCATGCTTGTGGGGGTCACTTTAGTGCTAAGAAAACTGCTGCTAAGATATTGCAGTGTGGATTCTATTGGCCTTTGTTGTTTAAAGACTCTCACAGTTACTGCGTTACTCATGAACGATGCCAGAAATTAGGAACCATTTCCTGTAGGAACATGATGCCCTTGAACCCTATTTTAATTGTTGAGGTCTTTGATGTGTGGGGTATTGACTTTATGGGTCTGTTTCCTAATTCTTTTGGTAACCTATACATATTTGTTGCCGTAGACTATGTCTCCAAGTGGATTGAGGCGGTTGCATGTAAAACCAATGACCATAGGGTTGTGATTGAGTTCTTGAAAAATAATATACTTACACGTTTTGGTACACCCCGAGCTATAATTAGTGATGGAGGGTCGCACTTTTGTAATGGTCCTTTTAGGCTTCTGATGAAGAAATATGGTATTACACATAAGGTAGCTACCCCGTATCATCCACAGACTAGTGGTCAGGTAGAGGTTTCCAATAGGGAGATAAAACGTATATTAGAGAAAACAGTTAATCCTAATCGGAAAGACTGGTCATCTAGGCTTACTTATGCCTTATGGGCTTACCGTACTGCGTTTAAGACCCCCATTGGAATGTCGCCTTATCGTCTTGTTTATGGCAAGGCATGTCACTTACCTGTTGAGTTAGAACATAGAGCTTATTGGGCTGTTAAGCAGCTAAATTTTTCACTTGACGAGGAAGGAGCCCATAGTAAACTCCAGCTCAATGAGTTGGACGAGATTCGTATAGATGCTTACGATAGTGCGAAGGAGTATAAGAACAAAATGAAACTTGTGCATGATAGAAACATTTTACGGAAGTCATTTTCTCCAGGTCAAAAAGTTCTTCTGTATGATACCCGCTTGCATCTTTTCCCTGGGAAGTTACGTTCTCGGTGGACGGGTCCTTTTATTGTTCGCACTGTTTTTCCTCATGGAGCTGTTGAGATCGAGACACCGGATGGTAGTAGTTCTTCGGAGGTTAACGGTCAGAGATTGAAACCCTTTTTAGAACCCTTTCCTATAGGTGATGTTGAGGAGGTCCCTCTGGAGGACCCTGTTTACCCTTGATTGACCATCGAGGCAGTTGTATGTTGTATATTAGTTTTTGATTTTCTTCACCCAGGTACTATCTTTCCAACTTCTCCTCGTGTTATTTTCCTTTTGGTACTGCTCTTTAATTAGAAACATTGAGGACAATGTTAGATTTAAGTTTGGGGTGGGGAAGAAACTTTTTGGTAGCTTTTAGTTGCAATAAATAAACTCCAGAGCCTAGAAATTTATGCATATTCAGGATGGAAATAACTAATCTAAGTGGATGGGAACATCTTGGTTATAGGAGTTGAGAAACCAATCTGATTAGATGGAAACATCTATAGAGTCTATTCATAAAAGCACAGAGCTCAGGTGTTAGAAATAACATGATATTTGCACCATATCTCGTTGAGTCCTTTTCACTTCTATTTTTGTTTTGTTTTTAAACTATGTTTCTCTAAGTGATAGGTGGGGCCCACGATTCAAGTTGTTACCAATGCTAGGGTGAATTAGAGTGACTGAAAAAAAAAAAAAAATATTGAGACCAGACCATTTGACCAAAAGGAATAAATTCAATAAAGTCTATGCCTGTTGTGTTGACCTAGAGTTAGGTTATCGACCACTGGTACCCTTGTATATGCCAGTGTGTTGATATTAGTCAGACTAGTATCTCAATCCATTAGGATAGGTTCATTTTTGCGGAGGCCTTCTGACAGATATGGGAAATGCCGTTCACTTAGTAAACATCAAAACCATCTATGTTTTTCTATATCCATCTCTTAATCTTTCCATGTGATTAGTATGACTCCGAATATGATGTCCATAGTGCAACTATTTGAGTAGAGCTCTGTCACTTATATATGAATTTTAGTATGCTTGAGTGCAAACTCGTGTACATCAATTGGAATTTCGCATCAGGGTACTTCCTCTTGTAGTCAATAAGTATGCCAACCAAGGAGATTCTTTAGTGCCTTCCAAGGTTCTTTGTAGATAGCTAGGGTCTGGAGTAAAGGTTTTGTGGTTACACCTCTGGTAAACCCTCCGGAGACAATACTCCGCCACTAGGGTCACCTAGTGGTTTAACGGCTTGCTGCACGTGCTAAGTGTAGTCATTTTACTTTCTAGATTAGATTTGCTCGAGGACTAGCAAATAATAAGTTTGGGGGTATTTTGATAGACACATTTTTGTGTCTAATTTGTCCTCAATGTCCGTGTTTTCTACTTGTGTAGTGAATTATTCAACAATTACGTATTTCTTAACCACCACTAGCTTTAGATTGAGTTAACAAATCGATTTAGCGTGCACTCTAAACAACCTATCAAACAATCATAAACATTCATATTAGTAAAAACAAACGATAATCATGTGAAAACTTCAAAGTAAATTTAAAACAAAACTCAAAACATGTTAAGAACTAGGAATTCATCCCTAATCAATAAAAAAATAGCTACTCATGATTTGGAGTTCACAAAGAATAAAGAAAAGAGAAGTGTTGTGTGTGTAGAGGTGTAGAAGTGTGTAGAGAAAAGTAGGGAACTTCTCTATTTATAAGCTTCAATATGCTTGCAATCTTCTTAGGATTAGACTCTTTTTCCCATTCAATCTCCAAGTCTTTGTATTTGTAAAATTCCTCCACTTCTCTTTCAAATTCAATTTCAAGTAAAATTTCACATCCAAGTCCAAATCCAAGTCATCACACCCATGAGAAAGTTCACACCGAATTATGTTATTTTGGTCGCCGGGAAATTACTGGTGCCACCGGAAAATAGACGGAAACTCACCTGAAAGCTCTTCAGGTCACTGGAATTTTCTTCTCCGTCGACAGAATATTCAGTCACGATTCTGTTAAAGTTAACGGTCATTCTGGTCACACCGTCAGTCATCTGGTCAAGTGGTCAGGGATTCAGACACCGAGTCAGCATCTTACTCGGCTAACTGGTCTTACTCAGCTGAGTTGGATCGGTCTATCAGACGGTACTTGAGTTAACTCGTCGGAATTCTGGTTTGTTTCTCAGACATTTCCCGGCCGAATTCAGGCCATTCTTTTCTTGTCCCTGTAGAAACTTCTATCCTAACCAAACATCTAAGCATTTCAAACTATTCTTCACTCCAGCACTAACAACATCATTCATACCCACCAACACACAGCAATGGTTTGCGATTCTTCTTCTATGTTGAACTCGAGCCTCAGATCCCGCCCATCTCTATCGATCCGATTTTTCTTCATCAGCAGCTTTATTTCCTCTCTGTTCATCACATTTAACAGCTGCAATAACAAATTCACGGTAAACCCATCCTTACTAATTAGTCCAGGATTATCTTATCACAGTCAAACCTTAGAAAATCGATCTAATTCAACCCATCATCCACAACACCCATCTTCAAATTCTCGATCTGAACTTCAAGAATTCCATCATCTGCATCTTCAATCATGCAATCACAACCACCAGAACCCATAAATTCTTCAAATTTCACTTCGATCTCCTCCATCAATCACAGACCCATTTATTTATTTTTTCAGAACCCATTAACAACATCATCAATCGAAACAACAACAACAAGATTTCGTCTATTAATTTCTATGATCCGACCAAACCCTAACCTTCATCTTTGCATCACATCAGTTCAATTTGTTCACCAGAATCAAACCCATCTTCATATTCACAGCAACAATCGCAATCACCAGATCTCATTTCAACTACCAACAAACCCCATCTCTTTATCTCCGAAATCAGCAGCAACACTGCGTATGGCTGGGCTTCTATCTCAATTTCAGGAGTTTTGTCTTGAATAAATGAGAGACAAACTCTCTTGATGTTAGGGTAAGTTAGGCCCGGATGGTTACACCCCAGGTATTGGGAACACCCCAGTTTGGGTGCTAACATCACACACATCTTCTGGATAAGGGCTACCCAGTTGGCATCCCCTTAACCTTGGATGAGCTCCTAACAGTCTTCGCCTATGAAATGACGATTTTCCCTTTTAGCCCAATTTGGATAGTTTTTTCTTTCTCAATTTTGGATGATTTTTTCTTCTTTTCTTCCACATGACTCCAAAGTAACTATAAAACTCAAAACACAAGTAAAGTACATAATTTACAAGAAAATATAGCAAAGAAAGCATAAACAATAGATAATAAATAGGGTGTATTCTACACCTATCAAATTCCCCCACACTTAGACTTTGCTAGTCCTCGAGCAAACTAAACTCAATACATACAACTTCATGTCATCGAGAAAACGGTTAAACTAGCATGTATAACAATCCTTTAAACCCCTAGGTGTCCCTAGTGGACGAGTTTAGTCTCGTGAGGGTTTACAAAAGATATACCCACAAAACCTACTCCAACTTCAAAGCGTTCCAGCGTCGCAAGCATCCAAAGAGCTATAAGACATAAAGATTCTCAATCTAGTGTCAAGAAATCAGAAGTATAAGGGAAAATTCAAATAAAGTGCGATTAATCGAAGAAAGTGTCACCGGTCAACCTATGTCATAATGAAATATTTCAGGTTTGAGAGCAATCAATAAACATTTCGCCTTGACTTATGCCTCACCAAAAGGGTTTTATGAAATTGCACTCAAAATACGCACTTTTATGGTTCTCACATGTGTGCAGGTAGGAATGAAGAGAGAAATCCCGCGAAAAGTTGAATGGGAGGAAGAAAACCTTCCAAATAATTTCTGGAGACCTGATAGACACATTTTTGTGTCTAATTTGTCCTCAATGTCCGTATTATTGGAACTCTATTTTTGTACTAATATTGTGTTTTTATGTATTTTTAGGAAATAAACATTTTTGGAAAATTCGGCTCGAAAAGTTGATTTTGGCACCCCCGGAGGACAAGTGTTATTCGGACTCTAGCTTTTGGATAAGGGGTAACCTAATTACTAAGGGGCACCCCCAGGTCACCCCCAAGGCAGCTGCTATTCACACCCCCGTTCTGGTTAGGGGGAGGACATCTTCTTCCCAAATTCAAAAACCAAAAATTGGCGGGAAAAATTGTTCTTGAACTGCTGTGACTAGGGCTGAGGATTTGAAGGTGTTCCAGTGAGATTCAATGGCCCAAATTAAATGGGTTTGTTCCTAGGGCCTAGATAGAGCTGGTATGAGTGTTGGATTCGGTCAAAATTGGTTAGATAACCGGTGGGAATCAAATCAGAGAAGATATTCTAAAATAGGAAAAATATTCTATTCTTGGAATTCTTGGATGTAAGAGACGTGCATGGGTTGATTCTATTGGCTGGAAACAATCCCTACAGCTCAAGGGTGACGCGTGAGAAGAGATAAAACAGGGAACAATCCGTAACAAATCAGAGAATTAAAAAAAAATATTTCGGAATATTTTCTTTAATGGACGGATATTCTTGGAACTATTATGAGGATTTGAGTGACCTGTTGTGTATAAATAGTATATATACTATCGAAACAGATGAGTTACCGCCCTTCTAAGGTAATATTACATACAAATGAGTTACCATCCTTATATCTTAATAAGCATGAAAGTAAGTAATATTGCAAACGGATGAGTTACCACCCTTCTAAGTAATATTGTAAACGGATGAGTTACCGCCTTTCTAAAACTTAGCAAGAAGCCATGGGGAATCACAGACACTCCTCGCATGGAACCACATAATGCATATCACACAACATACTCATTCAATTACAAACATCATATTCACTGAAATAAAAAACTCATCATGCTTGCAGATAAAGTAGACTCAATGATTACAAGAAGGTTACAGAGTTCCCACATGATTTGATGACAAGCCACTCCTACCTTGAATTCCTCAATCCGCTGGTTCATCCTTTGAATCGATCGTTGTTAATACAGACTAACTGTTAATCACACAATCACTCAAAGAGTTTAGCCAAAAGGCTCATAACACGTTTTCATACAATTCTCTAGTTATAAGTTAAGTGAACTATATAATGGTTCTAAGCCACTTATGTAACTATACCTTTCATTATTTATCCTTATCACATAATAAGGTTTGCTAATTCGATGAGATTGGTTCTATAGTCTATTAGATATGTCTTAAGAATATCTACAACTGTGTAGAAGGAACCAAAGGTCAATTCGGACCATAAGGGTCCAAAATATCAAACTAAGAAAACATGGCACTAAGCTCAAGTCCACTAAACTCGACCCAATACACAAGGCCCAGTCCACTCTGGTCAACTAACGGTCTCTAACAGTTAAAGAGTCAATTAACAGTCAACGTTCAAGGTCAGGTCAACAGTCCAGGTCAAAGGTCAAGGTCTACTGAGTCAACCGATTCAACTCCGTTAGATTCACAGAGTTGATTCAGTCTTATAACTGAGTCAGGCGACTGACTGGGATAACATGATTCTGGTACAGGTCAAACACTCTGCTACAAATTTCATTTCATCTCTTATTATAAACAACAACAATATCAAACAATTCAATTTTAACAATCAATAACTATAATTCTTAACACTACACTTTCTCAAATCGAACTAATCTATAGGCATTTAATCAGTAATCACTATAAACCTCAATTCCATTCTGCAACTTCAACTTCTTTAAATCACTACCCTTGTGACTCTACCAAATCAACATCATCTCTAACACTGCATTCGTACTCTTCTCAACTGAACCCCAGTTCATTCATCTAGTCCATGGAATCCTTTCTACCACCTTCACAGCATTACCATCTTATTAGGTTCACCCACAGGCGATCACCATTCATTTCCTGCATATTCTCATATTCAAACTCAGAACCATACAATCATCACCGCCACCTGTATCTCATTCACAATTCAATCTCTACAGTTCATTAACCAAATGAACACTCCATAGCAGTAACTATCTTCACTAGCCCAATCACTCACAACCAACTTCATTCAAAGCTTCTGTCAAAACATAATCATCTGCAACACCTAATTATATTATACATCATCATTAACTCAACTGCAACCCTCATCCTCTGAAGTCATCTCAACTAAAACACAACCGCTTCTTAAACTAAGATTTCTCTATCTCCATTAACACTAACCAACTAGCCGCCCAAGATATTACTTTCATTATAACTTACAACTTCATCTGCAAATAGCATAGTTCACCACCAATTCAGTTCACAACACCTGCAGTCACAAATCCACAAGCAATACCATCTCCAGCTACAGTTCAACTTCAATAATAACATGATTAACTCTAATCTTTCTCAAACCCCTCATAGATTCAATTGTATCACTGTCTCTTTTTTTTAATCCAACCACCAACATCATATAATCCTTTCCCTTGTTAACTAACAAGAAACCTAACTTCACATAACCCTTCACCTGATTCCAATTCTTCCATCACAGACCCAAAACCCATTAATCAAATCAAATTTACAATTCTTCTTCATCTGTAACCCTAACCCGTAACTCAAAATCCTAAAGAAATCAAATTAAATTCTAAACAACCTTTCCTACCCTAATTAACAACAAACCCAAGAATTATAACACCAAAACAATCTCAATTTCATAAAGGAAATCAATCAAAACCAAAACCTTAAATTAAATCTTCAATTTACCTTTTCTTCACTGTAAATCGAGAATTGAACACCAACTCTTCTTCTTTGCTCTTGATGCACAAAACCCACCTTCAATTAGTTAATTTCATACTTAATTCCATATAATTCTTCAATCAAACTTCATCTTTCGGAAACCCTAACTTCGATCTATAGCAGCATCAAGTTCTTCTCCGCCCAAGCTTAATCAGACACAACACTAATACCTACTCCCTAGATTCAACGACTACAAGCTTTAAAAGAACTATTCTCGAGATATTTTAATCTCAAACCGCAGAAGATGAAATCGACAGAGAGGAGGAGAAGAAGAATATGGAAGAAGAAATAAAGAGAAAGAAAATAAGAGAATGAAATTCTCTTCGATCCGTTTCAGCATAAGGACGACCAAAATGCTAAAGGCATCCGAGAAACGGATAAGGGCAGCCAGGCGGTTCGAAGTAAAAAAAAAAGCACAATTTTACCCTTCACTTAAATTAACTGATATCTTCTTCGTCTGGTATCTGATTGACACGTTCGAGATGTCCACTGCGCATAACTTTTCGAGACCTATTCAATGATACTAGTTTCGTATATAGATCGTTGTTAGATCAATTACTATTAATTAAGGTTCATCTCTGATTAATCGAGTTATTAGCGGTTAATTCGTCTCTTGATCACCAATAGACCAGTCAAATACCGTTGACGAGCTTGAGGGTCCTTACACTCTCCCCACCTTATACATTTCCGTCCTCGAAAATCAAACCGTCCTCTGATCTTTAAAAGACTCCCCACCTTATAAAGAAACACTATCTTTCTACTAAGTGCAAGTACTGCTCATACTTACAAACGCGCAAACACCAACTCATTTCAAATGAGTTCAAAACAACAAGAAATGCAACACAAGCCTAATTGGTTTTCTACAACTAAAATCTATAATTTGTAGTTCTAAGTTCAACAGACTAATTTCTATTTCAATATGTTTGTCTCTAAGCTCACTATGTTGAATTAATCTCTAACAAATAAGTATGTCTAAACTCTTCGCGCTAAAATTTATAATTTAATATTTAGTAATTTATTAATTTAATGTAGTTCTATATTTGTTATACATTTATTCATATAGCTAATCCAAATTTGTTTTCACGTAAATCTATAATATCTAATATTTTAACTTACTGTCATACTATATATGAATTTTTCAAGTATTATTATCTACTATAAATTTGCTATTAACAAAATTATTGAAATACTATTATCAATAGTGTAACTATTTTCTATATCTTTATCATTATCGATATTAGTTTGTTTATAGTCTCGCTGGTACACTAAGTCTTAATTTTCTAAGATGACCATAATTGATTTTACCTAATCATATAGAGTATGTATATTGTATATATATCCAATTAAATATTATTTCAATTTGAGTCTGCATAAATTATAATGTATTTTAATAGTCTATTGTAAAGTATCTTATTATCATACGAATTTATTTTCTTTTATGTCTAACATTGTACGAAGCATCCGAATACTATTATTATTTCTTCATATGTATTTTAGTGATATACTAAATTAGTTATTAGAATAAAGATAATTAAGGCATAAGATTACTAAGTAATTTAATCTTTTTATTTTATTCAATATATTTGCACGTTCTTAAGTCGTATCCTAATAAGTCTTATATTATCTATCTGATTTCAATGCAAAAGTATTTATAATAGCAAGTTCAAGTGTCAAATCTGACCGTAGATAATTATTAATAATTTTTGCGAAGTTATTTAATCCTAATTATTATTGTTATATATTTACTAATAAGATTTCAATTAGATAAAGTTCAATATAATACTATTTGATAAGTATAAACATTACTTTTATTATGATGATTATTAATGACCTTGTTGTCATTTATCATTATTAGCATTAGTGGTCGAACTATTATCTTAACTACACTTAATTAATTATTTTATTTTATTTTATTTTATTTTATTTTTAATTATTTATTATTTATTATTTTGTTATTTTTTTTGGGTTCACCAAAAATCTTGTTGTATATATATCTTAATTACTCTTACAACTTAACTTCATTTCTACTTTAATACTCCCTCCGTTCCATTTTAGATGATGTTTTAGGGTTATTTTTTTGTTTCACAATACTTCAAGGTTTTCATATATTTCCACAAAATTTCCAATAACATCCTAACATTTTGTCTTGGAACTATAAGTTTATTTTTAATTTCCCTAATAGCAATTAATGTTAGAGGACTTTTCTTAAGGGTATACATGGAAAATCTCTGCATCTCTCTCCATTTTTTAATCTGCGTGAAAACTCCAAAAACATCATCTAAAGTGGAACGAAGGGAGTAGATTAATGGTTCTAATTACGAGAAAATGTATTTTATTAGTTTCTAAGTAAAGTTTGGAATCTATCGGTTAACTAATAAAACCAAGTTTTCCTTCTATATCCAACAATACAAGAATGCAGTTGCCCTGTTGTTTGAGGGTGAAAACAGTTTCTGATGGTTTCGATAATTTCGTGTGAGTGGGTGAGAAACGAGTCTAAACTCTAAAAAATGTACTGCAAAGGAGTACTTTAGATTCGAGAGATCAATCTGTATAAATCCGTCCTAAACCAAGAAATGGCCGTTCCAGACTTGCTTCGGTCACAAAGTGAAGGAGAAGGGTTGGTTTTAGGGAGGGGAGCGAAGAAAGTGTTGAGACCAGAATAGTTGATTCTGGAAGAGTAGTTGTTTGACTTGTATCAGAAAGTGAAAGCTAACAGATGGGAAAGCTAGCAAGTGATTTCTGAATGTTGTATGCCCATGACCAAAACTTATTGTTCGGTGGAAATAGGTAAGACCTATTTATACAACTCGAAGTGAAACGTACTATGGTCTTGTAAGGAATAGAAACAGATGAGTAAATGGGAGGAGGTGGTAACCGGTAACGCCTAGAATTGATGTTCCATAATGAAGGAAAGTGTTTCACCATTACTCCCTGTATTTACTAACCGCCTTATTCTTATGACACTTTCATGTAACGGGCGTAGTGTACGCCGCACGCTGTAAACCGCCAAACCAATACCCTTTATGAGCATCCCCCAGTTTGTGACATGTGTTACATGTCTCGAGTGTTTTCATGGGAAAACGTGTAGCATGGTGTCACGTTTGGCATGGTGGCATGCCAGTGGCCATGGTAGAGTCGTATGGCTTTGCCATAGAATAGGCGCGGCCAAAATTAGGGTTTGGGTGCAAACCGTGATGTTTTGGATTTGGGCCGCAAGTAAGGTGGTGAACTTGAACGGTCGAGATCTGCATCTCAGAGGGAAGTATAGCCGTTGATTATTGCAACCCTCCGTTTTAGCAGCCAGCGTTGAGCATGGCTTTGCCATAGAGTATGCGCGGCCAAAATTAGGGTTTAGGTGCAAACCGTGATGTTTTGGCTTTGGGCCGCAAGTTTCCATGCGTTAGGTGGCGAACTTGGATGGTCGAGATCTGCATCTCAAAGAGAAGGGTAGTCGTTGATTATTTCAACCCTCCGTTTTAGCAGCCAGCGTTGAGCATGGCTTTTCCATAGAGTAGGCGCGACCAAAATTAGGGTTTAGGTGCAAACCGTGATGTTTTGGATTTGGGCCGCAAGTTGCCATGCGTTATGTATATACAAAAAATCTGTTGTGCCAAATGGCACAACATTAAAGGTTGAGTAACTTATTATGTTACAACAACGCACACTACATCTCTCCTTAGGATGCTAAGTTATGAAGTATCTCTATCAATGTGTGGCGTAATTTTAAAGGTTAGAGTATCAAAGTACGCTACAACGGAATACACCAAATCACTACCAAGATTTCTTAGTTATTAAGCAATAGGTTGTATAATAGGCACATGGGTGTGTCTGTCTGTCAGAGGTAGCTGAGCAGTCTGACAGACAGCTTTCAGTACGAAGGCGCAGTTGTCAACCACGTGGGCTCAGAGTACGTGTCACCCTCTGACTGGCGAAGGTACGTGGCCAACGAAGGTACAACTTGTATGAAGGTTTCACAGTTCACGATGGCACGTGGGGGAAGCTAAGGTGCCATCGTCTGATTGGAGATAGTGGGCGGCCAACGAAGGTACAATCTGTACTGAGGCTGGGTAGTTACCAAAGGAACGTGGGTCAGCTGAGGTGGCAGAGTCTGACTGGATAAATCTTGCGGTGAAAGAAGGTACCATTGGTACGGAAGATATATCATAATACGATGAACCCAAAGATAGCAAAGATATATCTGTAACAGAAGAGGCTATAAATACCAAGCTTCACCAACAAATAGAGGAGGAAAATATGGGTTGGATAGGAATTAGAGAAAACTCTCTCTCTCTTTATTTAAGATCTTCATACTTTCTTCAATGGAGTTCTTCCACCCAAATGTAACAAGATCAATAATAAACTTATCATCCTTACCCGTGGACGTAGGTTAAGATTAACCGAACCACGTAATCTCTTGTGTGATCTATTAACTTAGTTGCACTTACATTATGCTCTTATTTAAAGATTTACTTACTGAGTTATCTCTGTTCTCGGAGTTATGTCTGTTATCTGAGTTGTCTCTGTTCATCAGAGATATCTCTTTATTTAGATTATTTGCTTACTCACCTCTGTATTACAGAGACACCATTGTTTTCTTTGTATCTGCTCTATCAAAGTATCTTTACTTACTTAGTATATGATCTTCTGAGCAGATCTCATTACGAACATACCTTTTATTACTCAACAGTATCAGTTCAACTGAGGTATCCATACTACTTAGTATCGGATTCTCTGAGCTGCTCACATTACGTACGCTAGGGGAAAACGAGTAGTCACACGTTAGGTGGCGAACTTGGATGGTCTAGATCTGCATCTCAAAGAGAAGGGTAGCCGTTGATTATTGCAACCCTTCGTTTGTAGCAGCCAGCGTTGAGCATGGCTTGGTCATAGAGTAGGCGCGGCCAAAATTAGGGTTTAGGTGTAAACCGTGATGTTTGGCTTTGGGCCTCAAGTTTTCATGCATCAGGTGGCGAACTTGTGTGGTCGAGATCTGCATCTCAAAGAGAAGGGTAGCCGTTGATTATTGCAACCCTTCGTTTGGTAGCTGGCGGCATGAAAGTATGGCCGACAAGCTAGGATTTTGGTGTAGTTAGGCGCGGCCAAAAGCTAGGGTCTTGGCGTAGTTTGGGCGCGGCCACAATTAAGGCTTGGTGTTGGGCCACAAGTTTCCACGTGTTAGCTGGTGACCCTGGACGGTTAAGATCTGCATCTTAGATGGAAGGGTGGTCGTTGATCGTTACAACCCTTCATTTTGGCAGACAGTGACGTGAAGGAAAGGCTGGCATGGTATAGGTGCGACCAAAACTAGGGTTTAGTGCAAACCGTGGTTTTTCGCTTTGGGCCGCAAGTTGCCATGCGTTAGGTGGCGAACTTGGATGGTCGAGATCTGCATCTCAAAGAGAAGGGTAGTCGTTGGTTATTGCAATCCTTCGTTTTGGCGTGGAGAAGTGGCTGGCATGATTTTCCATTGGCACGGTGGAGCGGATGGCATGGTCGGTATGCCTTGGCGCAGAGACGTGGCTGGCATGGTTTACCATTGGCACGGTGGCGCGGCTAACATGGTTGGCATGCCTTGGCGCAAATACGTGGTTGGCATGGTTTGCCATTGGAACGGTGGTGCGGCTGGCATGGTTGGCATGCCTTGGCGCAGAGACGTGGCTGGCATGGTTTCCCATTGGCACGGTGATGCGGCTGGCAAGGTTGGCATGCCTTGATGCAGAGACGTGGCTGGCATGGTTGGCATGCCTTGGCGCAGAGACGTGGCTGACATGGTTTGCCATTGGCACGGTGGTGCGGCTGGCATGTTTGGCATGCCTTGGCGCGGAGACGTGGCTGGCATGGTTTTCCATTGGCACGGTGGTGCGGCTGGCATGGTTGGCATGCCTTGGCGCAAAAACGTGGCTGGCATGGTTTTCCATTGGCACGGTGGTGCGGCTGGCATGGTTGGCATGCCTTGGCGCAGAGACGTGGCTGACATGGTTTGCCATTGGAACGGCGGCGCGGCGGGCATGGTTTGCCATTGGCACGGTGGTGCGGCTGGCGTGTTTCGCATGCCTTGGCGCGGAGACGTGGCTGGCATGGTTTTCCATTGGCACGGTGGTGCGGCTGGCATGGTTGGCATGCCTTGGCACAAAAACGTGGCTGATATTGTTTTCCATTGGCACGGTGGTGCGGCTGGCATGGTTGGCATGCCTTGGTGCAGAGACGTGGCTGGCATGGTTTCCCATTGGCACGGCGGCGCGGCTGGCATGGTTGGCATGCCTTGGCGCAGAGACGTGACTGGCATGGTTTGGCATTGGCACGTTGGTGCGGCTGGCATGGTTGTCATGCCTTGGCGCAGAGACGTGGCTAGCATGGTTTTCCATTGGCACGGTGGTGCGGCTGGCATGGTTGGCATGCCTTGGCGCAGAGACGTGTCTGGCATGGTTTGCCATTGGCACGGTGATGCGGCTGGCAAGGTTGGCATGCCTTGGCGCAGAGACGTGGCTGGCATGGTTGGCATGCCTTGGCGCAGAGATGTGGTTGACATGGTTTTCCATTGGCACGGTGGTGCGGCAGGCATGTTTGGCATGCCTTGGCGCGGAGACGTGGCTGGCATGGTTTTCCATTGGAACGGTGGTGCGGCTGGCATGGTTGGCATGCCTTGGCGCAAAAACGTTGCTGGCATGGTTTGCCATTGGCACGGTGGTGCGGCTGGCATGGTTGGCATGCCTTGGCGCAGAGACGTGGATGGCATGGTTTTCCATTGGAACGGCGGCGCGGCTGGCATGGTTTTCCATTGGCACGGTGGTGCGGCTGGCATGTTGGGCATGCCTTGGCGCGGAGACGTGGCTGGCATGGTTTGCCATTGGCACGGTGGTGCGGCTGGCATGGTTGGCATGCCTTGGCGCAAAAACGTTGCTGACATTGTTTTTCATTGGCACGGTGGTGCGGCTGGCATGGTTGGCATGCCTTGGCGCAGAGACGTGGCTGGCATGGTTTTCCATTGGCACGGCGGCATGGTTGGCATGCCTTGGCGCAGAGACGTGACTGGAATGGTTTGCCATTGGCACGTTGGTGCGGCTGGCATGGTTGGCATGCCTTGGCGCAGAGACGTGGATGGCATGGTTCTCCATTGGCACGTTGGTGCGGCTGGCATGGTTGACATGCCTTGGCACGGAGACGTGGCTAGCATGGTTTTCCATTGGCATGGTTGTGCGGCTTCCATGGTTGGAATTCCTTGGCGCGGAGACGTGGCTGGCATGGTTTGCCATTGGCACGGTGGTGCGGCTGGCATGTTTGGCATGCCTTGGCCCGGAGACGTGGCTGGCATGGTTTTCCATTGGCACGGTGGTGCGGCTGGCATGGTTGGCATGACTTGGCGCGGAGACGTGGCTGACATGATTTTCCATTGGCACAGTGGTAGAATCAGGGTTTGGCATATACAAAGGTGATGTCAGTTAATACTAAGGGTTCTGCCGTGGAACATGACACATGTATATAAAAAAGGTACCCTGGTAATTCTTACGTAGGCACGCTGATTGATTTAATAAATGCGCTATTGGTCATAATGACGTCACGTCTATACTGTTTTACGATTTTAACCTTAAGCTAAAAACCACCATCAACATTAAGTCCCCTGCTTAGCTCGGAACATGAGCATTGTTGCGAGGTAAGCATAAGATGGTGACGGACAAGGACAAAATCGAAGCAGCGGGTCATAAAAGATAGCTTAGGAAGATTCGTCTAACCTTTTCGAAAGTGTTTTGAGAATCTGTGATTCTCGCGTTGGCGGCCTTGCATGAATTCTACTTGCGTCGTTATTGGCTAGACCATGAGATGGTAGAGGCGGTTGCTGGTTGAGACGCTGGTCGTCAGCTTGGTTTGGTCACGCGTCATCTTGGCCGGGATAGGGAACGCGAAGGCGTTGGCTTAGCGAGTTGTCGGCGTTGGTCGGCTTGGAATGGGAGCCGCAGGTATTGCGCGACCTGGAATGGAGTCGCTAGCATCAATCGGCTTGGTGAGGCTTTGGAAGAGGTTTGGCGTGCGTGATCTGCCGGCGTGGTTTGGGCGCGGCTCATCTCGGCGCAACTTGGCTTGGAATGGAGCCTTCAGTGTTGGATTGTCTACGAATGGAGCCGCAGACGTTGTACTGGCTAGGAATGGAGCCGCAGGCGTTGGATTGACTTGGAATAGAGCCGCAGACGTTGTACTGGCTAGGAATGGATCAGCAGGCGTTGCGTGGCTTGGAGTGGAGTTAGCTTGAGTTCCTTGGAAGGATGAAGACTGGCTTCCGTTCCGTGTAAGGATGACGACCGGCTTCAGTTCCGTGGAATGATGGCAACTTTGTCTAAATTAGGGATCATGACCGACTTCAGTTTCGCCGTAGAATTCTCGTACGAACTCGGATTTTGACGGTCTGCCCCTCCATTTGTGTCGAAAAAGAATTTCCTATCTCCCAACGAGGTAATATTTAGTTTCTGAGGTCGGTTAGGAGGTGAAAACATCCCGACAGCAAAATTCAGGAAGAATTCAGGAGGGATGATGCGGGCCCGAGATGGTATAGTCGCGCCCAGTCATTTATTCATGGAGCAAGAAGGAATCTTCATTCTTTTCAAACTCTAGACACTCCATCCGCATGAAAAGAGGTATCGACCCTCTTCTGTTGCTTTTCTGGATCTGTGCTTTCGTCTGTAGTGTCTCTCCAGTGGATTCCAAAATTTACTAAAACTCCACTGTATTCTTGGGATGGATGGACGAAATATATATGTCGACAAGCTCTTTATATCTTCCAACTCTCTTTTTAATGTCTTTTCGCATCTCATTGATTTTCCTTTCTTCTGGGATGACTCTCTCAACAGGATCAACGTTGCTTTCAGAAGCACAGCGGTTAACTTCCTTAGGATGATGTTTATTAAGACGTCTATTCTGCCTTTGAACATTGAAAGAACTCACTGTACTGACATTCCTGGTAGCATTCACAGGATAGGTATGAAAAAAAATTGGCTCAATCATACGTATGTCAGTCACACCTTTGAGAATCAAATATAGGGTGTGTTAAAGTTGAACTAAGGAGTCTTTATTCAACTTAGGTTTTCTCTTTTGTCTAACAGAACTCTTGGTCTCACAGACGAGACATACCTTTTGATCATAAGAATGATTGGAGGAAGTCGTTTTAATATCATCATCAGAAGATTTTTGCTTTTTACAGAATGTCCTAAGTTTGGTGGAAATATTAGGAACACTTGTTTTTACTTCTGAATGTAAAGCATCAGAAGTCCTTGGTATATTAGATTGCTTTGAACAACCTTGAACGGAGAGTTTATTCAAACGACGTTCAATATCCAAGGCATCCTTTTCGAGGCTGGCCTCAAGAGTTAAGCACGAAGAATGATCTTCGGCATTACCATGGACTTTGCAATCTCTTACAACACCAAGAAGAACATTGACATGGTGTTTTAGCTGATCCAATCTGACAGCTTGAATTCTAACAAGATTTAGAATCAAATTACTCTCTTCAGTTGTATCCCACTCATTAGAAGAGAATGTCTCTTTTGAAGGGAGATCAACAACACACCTGCCATTGTTTGTCTGTCTCGTCGAACCACAAGATTTTTCTATATTCGAGATAGAATAGATTTTCTCTTTAATATAATTAGACGAAAGAGAATCTTTATTACTGGTGATGCGTTTATCAGAGATAGTACTCTTTCCCATAGAGTCGGATCGCTACAAACACAGACTTGTTAGGTCTTAAACATGTTTGCCTGCTCTGATACCAATTGAAAAAGCGGGGGTCTAACAGCACCACCCAATATTTCGATTAAAAATCTGTATGGACTAACTCCGAAACACTTTGCTAGAGAATCAACTAGATAGTCAGACTCAATCTAGATAGAAAGTATCTCAAGGAGTTATTATCTCAATCTCTCGATTTGATCTTTACTCAAGCAAATAGAAATCTGCGAGTATTTATCAAAGAGAGATAACTTGGACGGTACCAAAGACCAATGTACAAGGATCAATCAACCACAATCAACAACCAAAGGTTGGATTAGAGAAGTTGATGATCACGAACGTACAACCTGTATTATTTCAATTATATAAAATATAATGTGGAAAAGAAATAACATAGACACCAGAACTTTTGTTAACGAGGAAACCGCAAATGCAGAAAAACCCCGGGACCTAGTCCAGATTGAATACACATTGTATTAAGCCGCTACAGACACTAGCCTACTGCAAACTAACTTCAGAATGGACTACAGTTGAACCCCTATCAATCTCCCAATGATACAAGGTACAGTTGTACTCCTACGCCTCTGATCCCAGCAGGATACTGCGCACTTGATTCCCTTAGCTGATCTCACCCACAACCAAGAGTTGTTTTAACCCAAAATCACAGACTTGATAATAAACAGATCTGTCTCACACAAAAAAGTCTATAAAAGGATAAATCTGTCTCCCACAGATAAACCCTAGGTTTTGTTCCGTCTTTAGATATAAAATCAAGGTAACATGAACCAATTGATAATCCGGTCTTATATTCCCGAAGAACAGCCTAGATTAATCAATCACCTCTCTACAATCCTTCTTGACTACACAAGCGGATTGTCGAGGAATCACAAACAGTGAGCCGAAGATGTTTGTGACTTCTTTATCTTTCCTATCGGAGAACTCTCACGATCTCAAGCCAATCAATCGAGTGTACTCGTACGATAGAAGATGCAAGTTCAGATCACACAACTACTATAAAGTAGTATCGGTCTGGCTTCACAATCCCAATGAAGTCTTTAAGTCGTTAACATGATTTTAGAGAAGAAAATCAAAGGTTAATGGAGATCGAATCTAGCGGGAGCACTAGTAGCACACAAACGTGTGGGTATTAGTTTCTCACAATGCTAGATGTCTCCTTTATATAGCCTTCAAATCAGGTTTTTGCCTTAGTTACAAAGAAATCCATATTCACCGTTAGATGAAAACCTGATTTAGATTCAAGCTAATATTTCTCAACCGTTAGATCGAAAACTTAGCTTGTCACACACACTTGGGTAGACGTTTACTGGGTTCCTGAAAACCATGCCCAAACGTGTATGTGTATGTTGGTTCAACATAGTAACCCAAAAGGTTAACCATATGAGCATTTCATATTAACCTTGTTCTTCTTCACCATAACTAGTTCAATTGACTCAAATGAACTAGTTAAAGAGTTGTCAATTGCTATGAGATCTTATGTAACTACACAAGACACAATTGAAGCAAAGATGATTCGATTCGATTGAATCGGCTTATGGACATTATAGACACGGTTTGCATAAAACATTCCTTAGTAATTTAATGTTTCATGTTCAGAGCACATCTTTAGATCATAACCTCTTAAGTTCACAAACAAGTTCACGGACTTAAGTTAATCGGTTGAGTTTTCCAAACTCAGAAGAAATTCTCGGGATGAGAACTTCCACCAGTTCGCGGACTGGGTTCGCGGACTAAGCACACAAACGAGTATTTGGAAAATCCCAGCAGAAATTCTCGGTCTAGAACTTCCGACAGTTCGCGGAATGAGTCTGCGGACTAGGTTCGCGGACTTGGCAAGACAATTCCACAATCCTCCCGATTTCTCTTGATCAACAAAGTTCGAAAACTTCGGTTCAAGGAATACATGGTTATGTAATCTAAACTCTCATTTCAATCATTGAGACATTCTTAGAGGACGCTATGTAGCCGTTATTCACAGACCGATTCACGTCAGAGCAATTCTCAAAGTGATTGAAACTTTTCATGACTTTCTCCACTAGGTGAAGATAAACTTGATCAAAGTGAAACGCTTTACCAACACACGGTTTCGAGATAAAAGATAAACAATGACAGCTCAGCTCGAAATGTCAAATGCGTATGATCTAGTCTATATAGCATACGACTTTTGTCTCATAAGAAGTATGAGATGGAAGAGATAGACTTTTGAGTGATAGATAAATTCAAGTCTCCACATACCTTTTTGTTGATGAAGTTCCATGGTTCCTTGTATAGATCTTCGTCGTTGTATGATGAATCGCCATGAAGTCCTTAAGCTCAACTACACTTTTCTATCCTAGTCCGAGACTTAGCTATGTAGGCTAGAAATAAAGACTTATAATTTTGATCACTAACATTGACAAACATGCTTGAGATAGAAACGCATGCGAGGTTGACCGAGCTATGCTCTAACAATCTCCCCCTTTGTCAATTTTAGTGACAAAACTACTAATACATATGGAATACAAAAAAGATAAACTTTAGTGGCTCCTATTCCATAGTCTAATCTTCAACGTTCCTTGAAATATTCGTCCTTCCAAGTACTCCAATGATCCCAAAGGTTGTAAGTTTAGCACCATCGTTGTTGAAGATCCGTAGCTATAACAATGAGAGAAATCGAGATTCTCGATCATTATTATACAATGTCATAGTATTATTATATAACATCAAAGTTCAATTGTATCACGACTTTAACAATAATACTACCGTGATATGTATCACTCCCCCTAGTCAATACTCCATCTCGATCATGGAAACCACTCCCCCTTAAACAATGATCCGAAAACATATGTATTTGTAGAGTGAACTACAATATTTTTCCCCCTTTTTGTCAATAAAATTGTCAAAGGTACAAGAATGGGATTATAATGAAATTTCCACAAGAGACATTTCATGACCAAAAGAAAAATACATACCAACTTAATTTAGATGCAATCTAATAGCCGAAGCTAACATCATTCATCAACGAGTTTTAAGATACAAGATAACCCCTATAAAATTCCAGATCCACACTCCCCGCAAGATATTACCATTAAGCACAAATTCAAAAGAACTCTCCACCATTTGATGTCATTCCCGAGAGAACAACAAGAGCGACCTTAATTTCGAAAGAAAAGAAGGATTTTTTATTGGACACCAAAAACCATAGGAATGATTTTATATATCCAAAGATCAACCAAATTAATCACAAGTAAACCCATGATTAATTCAATTGGAATACGCAACTAAATCAAACCACAAAAGTGATCAATTTAATTGAAAGTGCTCAACATAAGTAAACTCACGGAGCTGCGTCTAATTCAATCACACGGAGATGACTAACTTAACCGTTCAAATACTCAACATAAGGAAAACCTTACGGAATATATGACTACAATAACCAAAGAACATGATTCTGTAGCCTTTCATATACTCAACACAAGAACTTGTGGAATATATGAAAACTCAACTAGATTAATCACAAGAGAACCTATAATTAATCTAATTGGAATACAACAACCAAACTAATCACCAAAGTAATCAATTTAATTATTTTGGGCTCAACATAAGAGAACTTATGGAACCCCGACTAAGTTCATCATAGAATATGACAACCTTAACCGTACATGTACTCGACATAAGAAAGAAGACTTATGGAGTACTAACTAAATAACCAAACTAGTTGATTAATTTAGTTCCTAATGCTCGACATATAGCATCTTATGGAACAACCAACAAAGCCAAGATAAATCGGCTTAGTTGTAAGGTGCTCAACATAAGACACACAGTGGAGCCTTCACGGTAAAACATAATAAAATGGATCAATGAAGATCAATACCGTGGATAACATACAAGGATCTATTCTATTTTCCATCATAACAACATAATAGACTTTATCCTTGTAGAACAAAAGATTTTATCATATTTTCCATCAAATACATGATTACATAGGCTTAACTTTTGTATATGTCAAAAGTCCATTTGTCCTTTCATCAATAAGAATACCGGTTCATGAACGACTTTACTTTAGACAAAATATGGGACCTTCAAGTTCACGGACGAAAACAATACATATCCCATAAAAATATTGCAATATCACAAACCATTAAAATACTACAATAAACATCATCCTTCAAATATTTTTAGAATTTAAAACCAAAACCTAAAAAATAACATAAGAAGATGAAAACAAAAATAGCTATGTGTAGTCACAATCATCGCTATTCAAAGCACTAGTTATTCTTCCAACTAATCCAAAAAGAAGACATACTAGGCATAGAAACTCAACAAAAACAGATAACAAGCTTAAAGGGAAATGGATCCCGGTGTATCCTCAACAACGAACAGGGACACAGGAGGTACAGAATCCATATGATACATGAAGTCTATGAGCTTGTGATCGACATCCTTCTCAGCATCAACGGAGATATGATTCTCTTTTTGAAGATCCTTGATTTGAGATTTTATGAGACCAAGGTCAGACACAACCTTTTCCAACTCAGTTTGGACCACATCAAGACCTTTAAGAGTATCAACAAGCTGTTGTTTTGCTTCCCCAAAGTACTTAAGAAAGGCATGAACAACTTCAACAGAGATCGTATCATCCTTTTCAGCATCTTCATGAGTATAAGCAAAGAAGCATGAGGCATAGGGATGATCTTCATCTACAAGTGTTGTCTTCCTCTTAGATTCAACCTCAACACCTTTTTCAAGAAATCCTTTTGCAATACCACCATAGAAAGAAGAGGAGGAAGACATTCTTGAAAATCCAAAAACCACCAGGAGTATACGTACGTGACTTGTAACCTTAAGAGGTTGGATATTTTATCTTTGGGGACAACAATTTAGGGTTTTAAAAAAATTGTTGACTCGGGCCAGAACGGAATCCGTTTGAGTACAACAAATACCCAAGATATAAAGTCCTTCAAACATTTTGAAAACATGACCTAAAAAAATTTTAAGACAATATGCAACAACTTCTTTTGAAAGTGATCAATTTAATTGAAAGTGCTCAACATAAGTAAACTCACGGAGATGTGACTAAGTCAATCACACGGAGATGACTAACTTAACCGTTCAAATACTCAACATAAGGAAAACCTTACGGAATATATGACTACATTAACCAAAGAACATGATAGTGTAGCCTTTCATATACTCAACACAAGAACTTGTGGAATATATGAAAACTCAACTAGATTAATTACAAGAGAACCTATAATTAATCTAATTGGAATACAAACAACCAAATTAATCACCAAAGTATTCAATGTAATTATTTTGGGCTCATCATAAGAGAACTTATGGAACCCCGACTAAGTTCATCATAGAATATGACAACCTTAACCGTACATGTACTGGACATAAGAAAGAAGACTTATGGAGTACTAACTAAATAACCAAACTAGTTGATTAATTTAGTTCCTAATGCTCGACATATAGCATCTTATGGAACAACCAACAAAGCCAAGGTAAATCGGCTTAGTTGTAAGGTGCTAAACATAAGACACACAGTGGAGCCTTCACGGTAAATCATAATAAAATGGATCAATGAAGATCAATACCATGGATAACATACAAGGATCTATTCTATTTTCCATCATAACAACATAATAGACTTTACGCTTGTAGAACAAAAGATTTTATCATATTTTCCATCAAATACATGATTACATAGGCTTAACTTTTGTATATGTCAAAAGTCCATTTGTCCTTTCATCAATAAGAATACCGATTCATGAACGACTTTACTTTTGACAAAATATGGGACCTTCAAGTTCACGGACGCAAACAATACATATCCCATAAAAATATTGCAATATCACAAACCATTAAAATACTACAATAAACATCATCCTCAAAATATTTTTAGAATTTAAAACCAAAACGTAAAAAATAACATAAGAAGATGAAAACAAAATAGCTATGTGTAGTCACAATCATCGGTATTCAAAGCACTAGTTATTCTTCCAACTAATCCAAAAAGAAGACATACTAGGCATATAAACTCAACAAAAACAGATGACAAGCTTAAAGGGAAATGGATCCCGGTGTATCCTCAACAACGAACAGGGACACAGGAGGTACAGAATCCATATGAGACATGAAGTCTATGAGCTTGTGATCGACATCCTTCTCAGCATCAACGGAGAGATGATTCTCTTTTTGAAGATCCTTGATTTGAGATTTTATGAGACCAAGGTCAGACACAACCTTTTCCAACTCAGTTTTGACCACATCAAGACCTTTAAGAGTATCAACAAGTTGTTGTTTTGCTTCCCCAAAGTACTTAAGAAAGGCATGAACAACTTCAATAGAGATCGTATCATCCTTTTCAGCATCTTCATGAGTATAAGCAAAGAAGCATGAGGCATAGGGATGATCTTCATCTACAAGTGTTCTCTTCCTCTTAGATTCAACCTCAACACCTTTTTCAAGAAATCCTTTTGCAATACCACCATAGAAAGAAGAGGAGGAAGACATTCTTGAAAATCCAAAAACCACCAGGAGTATACGTACGTGACTTGTAACCTTAAGAGGTTGGATATTTTATCTTTGGGGACAACAATTTAGGGTTTTAAAAAAATTGTTGACTCGGGCCAGAACGGAATCCGTTTGAGTACAACAAATACCCAAGAAATAAAGTCCTTCAAACATTTTGAAAACATGACCTAAAAAAAATTTAAGACAATATGCAACAACTTCTTTTGAAAGTGATCAATTTAATTGAAAGTGCTCAACATAAGTAAACTCACGGAGCAGCGACTAAGTCAATCACACGGAGATGACTAACTTAACCGTTCAAATACTCAACATAAGGAAAACCTTACGGAATATATGATTACATTAACCAAAGAACATGATAGTGTAGCCTTTCATATACTCAACACAAGAACTTGTGGAATATATGAAAACTCAAATAGATTAATTACAAGAGAACCTATAATTAATCTAATTGGAATACAAACAACCAAACTAATCACCAAAGTAATCAATTTAATTATTTTGGGCTCAACATAAGAGAACTTATGGAACCCCGACTAAGTTCATCATAGAATATGACAACCTTAACCGTACATGTACTCGACATAAGAAAGAAAACTTATGGAGTACTAACTAAATAACCAAACTAGTTGATTAATTTTGTTCCTAATGCTCGACATATAACATCTTATGGAACAACCAACAAAGCCAAGGTAAATCGGCTTAGTTGTAAGGTGCTCAACATAAGACACACAATGGAGCCTTCACGGTAAATTATAATAAAATGGATCAATGAAGATCAATACCGTGGATAACATACAAGGATATATTCTATTTTCCATCATAACAACATAATATACTTTATCCTTGTAGTAAAAAAGATTTTATCATATTTTCCATCAAATACATGATTACATAGGCTTAACTTTTGTATATGTCAAAAGTCCATTTGTCCTTTCATCAATAAGAATACCGATTCATGAACGACTTTACTTTAGACAAAATATGGGACCTTCAAGTTCACGGACGCAAACAATACATATACCATAAAAATATTGCAATATCACAAACCATTAATATACTACAATAAACATCATCCTCCAAATATTTTTAGAATTTAAAACCAAAACCTAAAAAATAACATAAGACGATGAAAACAAAATAGCTATGTGTAGTCACAATCATCGGTATTCAAAGCACTAGTTATTCTTCCAACTAATAAAAAAAGAAGACATACTAGGCATATAAACTCAACAAAAACAGATGACAAGCTTAAAGGGAAATGGATCCCGGTGTATCCTCAACAACGAACAGGGACACATGAGGTACAGAATCCATATGAGACATGAAGTCTATGAGCTTGTGATTGACATCCTTCTCAGCATCAACGGAGAGATGATTCTCTTTTTGAAGATCCTTGATTTGAGATTTTATGAGACCAAGGTCAGACACAACCTTTTCCAACTCAGTTTGGACCACATCAAGACCTTTAAGAGTATCAACAAGCTGTTGTTTTGCTTCCCCAAAGTACTTAAGAAAGGCATGAACAACTTCAATAGAGATCGTATCATCCTTTTCAGCATCTTCATGAGTATAAGCAAAGAAGAATGAGGCATAGGGATGATCTTCATCTACAAGTGTTCTCTTCCTCTTAGATTCAACCTCAACACCTTTGTCAAGAAATCCTTTTTCAAAACCACCATAGCAAGAAGAGGAGGAAGACATTCTTGAAAATCCAAAAACCACCAGGAGTATACGTACGTTACTTGTAACCTTAAGAGGTTAGATATTTTATCTTTGGGGACAACAACTTAAGGTTTTAAAAAAATTGTTGACTCGGGCCAGAACGGAATCCGTTTTTGTACAACAAGTACCCAAGAAATAAAGTCCTTCAAATATTTTGAAAACATGACCTAAAAAAAAATTTAAGACAGTATGCAACAACTTCTTTTGAAAGTGATTAATTTAATTGAAAGTGCTCAACATAAGTAAACTCACGGATCTGCGACTAAGTCAATCACACGGAGATGACTAACTTAACCATTCAAATACTCAACATAAGGAAAACCTTACGGAATATATGACTACATTAACCAAAGAACATGGTAGTGTAGCCTTTCATATACTCAACACAAGAACTTGTAGAATATATGAAAACTCAACTAGATTAATTACAAGAATAATTAATCTAATTGGAATACAAACAACCAAACTAATCACCAAAGTAATCAATTTAATTATTTTGGGCTCAACATAAGAGAACTTATGGAACCCCGACTAAGTTCATCATAGAATATGACAACCTTAACCGTACATGTACTCGACATAAGAAAGAAGACTTATGGAGTACTAACTAAATAACCAAACTAGTTGATTAATTTAGTTCCTAATGCTCGACATATAGCATGTTATGGAACAACCAACAAAGCCAAGGTAAATCGGCTTAGTTGTAAGGTGCTCAACATAAGACACACAATGGAGCCCGCACGGTAAAACATAATAAAATGGATCAATGAAGATCAATACCGTGGATAACATACAAGGATCTATTCTATTTTCCATCATAACAACATAATATACTTTATCCTTGTAGAACAAAAGATTTTATCATATTTTCCATCAAATACATGATTACATAGGCTTAACTTTTGTATATGTCAAAAGTCCATTTGTCCTTTCATCAATAAGAATACCGATTCATGAACGACTTTACTTTTGACAAAATATGGGACCTTCAAGTTCACGGACGCAAACAATACATATCCCATAAAAATATTGCAATATCACAAACCATTAAAATACTAAAATAAACATCATCCTCCAAATATTTTTAGAATTTAAAACCAAAACCTAAAAAATAACATAAGAAGATGAAAACAAAATAGCTATGTGTAGTCACAATCATCGCTATTCAAAGCACTAGTTATTCTTCCAACTTATCCAAAAAGAAGACATACTAGGCATATAAACTCAACAAAAACAGATGACAAGCTTAAAGGGAAATGGATCCCGGTGTATCCTCAACAACGAACAGGGACACAGGAGGTACAGAATCCATATGAGACATGAAGTCTATGAGCTTGTGATCGACATCCTTCTCAGCATCAACGGAGAGATGATTCTCTTTTTGAAGATCCTTGATTTGAGATTTTATGAGACCAAGGTCAGACACAACCTTTTCCAACTCAGTTTTGACCACATCAAGACCTTTAAGAGTATCAACAAGCTGTTGTTTTGCTTCCCCAAAGTACTTAAGAAAGGCATGAACAACTTTAATAGAGATCGTATCATCCTTTTCAGCATCTTCATGAGTATAAGCAAAGAAGCATGAGGCATAGGGATGATCTTCATCTACAAGTGTTGTCTTCCTCTTAGATTCAACCTCAACACCTTTGTCAAGAAATCCTTTTGCAAAACCACCATAGAAAGAAGAGGAGGAAGACATTCTTGAAAATCCAAAAACCACCAGGAGTATACGTACGTTACTTGTAACCTTAAGAGGTTGGATATTTTATCTTTGGGGACAACAATTTAGGGTTTTAAAAAAATTGTTGACTCGGGCCAGAACGGAATCCGTTTGAGTACAACAAATACCCAAGAAATAAAGTTCTTCAAACATTTTGAAAACATGACCTAAAAAAATTTTAAGACAGTATGCAACAACTTCTTTTGACTTAACCAATACTTGATCTTAGCGAATCTGTCAACACAAGTTTAGCTCTGGACGATAAGAAAATAGCTTAACTTAACAGATGCAAGCAACAAGTATACATGTTTTTAACACTACTTACTCAACAGGATTCTATATGAGTAAGTTCTCGAACCTTGTGATTAATTAACACAAGTACGAGCCACAGGCTCATTACGAGGTTTATATCTTTGGTTAAGTTTTTTTTTCCTCTTAGACTTAGAGAGGGATCCTGTTTGACATGAGAAATTATGATAAAAATTATTGTTATCAAAATAAGAGACATAGTTAGAGTTCTTACCAGAAGTGTCTTGACATGAGGAAGAGGATAATCTGTCGACAACCTCTTTATATCTTCCAACTGTCTTTTTAATATCTTTTCTCATCTCATTGATTTTCCTTTCTTCTGGGATGACTCTCTCAACAGGATCAACGTTGCTTTCAGAAGCACAGCGGTTAACTTCCTTAGGATGATGTTTATTAAGACGTCTATTCTGCCTTTGAACATTGAAGGAACTCACTGTACTGACATTCCTGGTAGCATTCACAGGATAGGTATGAAAACCAATTGGCTCAATCATACGTATGTTAGTCACACCTTTGAGAATCAAATATAGGGTGTGTTGAAGTTGAACTAAGGAGTCTTTATTCAACTTAGGTTTTCTATTTTGTCTAACAGAACTCTTGGTCTCACAGACGAAACATACCTTTTGATCATAAGAATGATTGGAGGAAGTCGTCTTAATATCATCATCAGAAGATTTGTGCTTTTTACAGAATGTCCTCAGTTTGGTGGAAATATTAGGAACACCTGTTTTGACTTCTGAATGTAAAGCATCAGAAGTCCTTGGTATATTAGATTGCTTTGAACAACCTTGAACGGAGAGTTTATTCAAACGACGTTCAATATCCAAGGCATCCTTTTCGAGGCTGGCCTCAAGAGTAAAGCACGAAGAATGATCTTCAGCATTACCATGGACTTTGCAATATCTTACAACACCAAGAAGAAGATTTACATGGTGTTTTAGCTGATCCAATCTGACAGCTTGAATTCTAACAAGATTTAGAATCAAATTACTCTCTTCAGTTGTATCCCACTCATTAGAAGAGAAGGTCTCCTTCGAAGAGAGATCAACAACACACCTGCCATTATTTGTCTGTCTCGTCGAACCACAAGGTTTTTCTATATTCGAGATAGAATAACTTTTCTCTTTAATAGAATTAGACGAGAGAGAATCTTTATTACTGGTGACGCATTTATCAGAGATAATACTCTTTCCCATAGAGTCAGATCGCTACAAACACGGACTTGTTAGGTCTTAAACGTGTTTGCCTGCTCTGATACCAATTGAAAAAGCGGGGGTCTAACAGCACCACCCAATATTTCGATTAGCAATCTGTATGGACTAACTCCGAAATACTTTGCTAGAGAATTAACTAGACAGTCAGACTCAATCTAGATAGAAAGTATCTCAAGGAGTTATTATCTCAATCTTTCAATTTGATCTTTACTCAAGCAAATAGAAATCTGCGATTCTTTATCAAAGAGAGATAACTTGGACGATACCAAAGACCAATGTCCAAGGATCAATCAACTACAATCAACGGCCAAAGGTTCGATTAGAGAAGTTGATGATCACGAACGCACAACCTATATTATTTCAATTATATAAAATATAATGCGGAAAAAAAAATAACACAGACACCAGAACTTTTGTTAACGAAGAAACCGCGAATGCAGAAAAACCTCGGGACCTAGTCCAGATTGAATACACAATGTATTAAGCCGCTACAGACACTAGCCTATTGCAAACTAACTTCGGACTGGACTATAGTTGAACCCCTATCAATCTCCCACTGATACAGGGTACAGTTGTACTCCTACGCCTCTGATCCCAGCAGGATACTGCGCACTTGATTCCCTTAGCTGATCTCACCCACAACCAAGAGTTGTTGTAAACCAAAATCACAGACTTGATAATAAACAAATATGTCTTACACAGAAAAGTCTATAAAAGGATAAATCTGTCTCCCACAGATAAACCCTAGGTTTTGTTCCGTCTTTAGATATAAAATCAAGGTAACAGGAACCAATTGATAATCCGGTCTTATATTCCCGAAGAACAGCCTAGATTAATCAATCACCTATCTACAATCCGTCTTGACTACACAAGCGGATTGTCGAGGAATCACAAATAGTGAGACGAAGATGTTTGTGACTTATTTATCGTGCCTATCGGAGAACTCTCACGATCTCAAGACAATCAATCGATTGTACTCGTACGATAGAAGATGCAAGATCAGATCACACAACTACGATAAATTAGTATTGGTATGGCTTCACAATCCCGATGAAGTCTTTAAGTCGTTAACCTGATTTTAGAGAAGAAAATCAAAGGTTAATGGAGATCGACTCTAGCGGGCACACTTGTAGCACACAGACGTGTGGGGATTAGTTTTGCACAATGCTAGATGTCTCCTTTATATTGCCTTCAAATCAGGGTTTCGCCTTAGTTACAAAGCAATCCATATTCACCGTTAGATAAAAACATGATTTAGATTCAAGCTAATATTTCTCAACCGTTAGATCGAAAACTTAGCTTGTCACACATACTTAGGTAGACATTTACTGGGTTCGTGAAAACCATTCCCAAACATGTACGTGTATGTTGGTTCAACATAGTAACCCAAAAGGTTCAACATATTAACCTTGTTTTTCTTCACCATAACTAGTTCATTTGACTCAAATGAACTAGTTAAAGAGTTGTTCAATTTCTATGAGATCTTATGTAACTACACAAGACACAATTGAAGCAAAGATGATTCAATTCGATTGAATCGTCTTATGAACATTATAGCCACGGTTTGCATAAAGCATTCCTTATTAATTTAATGTTTCATGTTCAGAGCACATCTTTAGATCATAACCTCTTAAGTTCACAAACAAGTTCGCGGACTTAAGTTAATCGGTTGAGTTTTCCAAACTCAGCAGAAATTCTCGGGATGAGAACTTCCGCCATTTCGCTGACTGGGTTCGCGGACTAAGCACACAAACGAGTATTTGAAAAATCCCAGCAGAAATTCTCGGTCGAGAACTTTCGACAGTTCGCGGACTTGGCAAGCCAATTCCACAATCATCCCGATTTCTCTTGATCAACAAAGTTCGAAAACTTCGGTTCAAGGAATACATGGTTATGTAATCTAAACTCTCATTTCAATCATTGAGACATTCTCAGAGGACACTATGTAGCCGTTATTCACAGACCGATTCACGTCAGAGAAATTTTCAAAGTGATTGAAACTTTTCATGACTTTCGTCACTAGGTGAAGATAAACTTGATCAAAGCGAAACGCTTTACCAACACACGATTTCAAGATAAAAGATAAGAAATGAAAGCTCCGCTCGAAATGTCAAATGTGTATGATCTAGTCTATATAGCATACGAATTTTGTCTCATAAGAAGTAGGGGATAGAATAGATAGACTTTTGAGTGATAGATAAGTTCAAGTCTCCACATACCTTTTTGTTGATGAAGTTCCAAGGTTCCTTGTATAGATCTTCGTCGTTGTATGATGAATCGCCATGAAGTCCTTGAGCTCAACTACACTTTTCTATCCTAGTCCGAGACTTAGCTATGTAGGCTAGAAATCAAGACTTATAGTTTTGATCACTAACATTGACAAACATACTTGAGATAGCAACGCATGTGAGGTTGACCGAGCTATGCTCTAACAGGTTGAGGGGAGTGAAAGTGTCCCGTGCTGGTAGTCTCCTTGTGTAGCCTATTTTTATTGCATCGCCTTGAATCCATGTCCACGGGATTTGATACAAGCTTATTGTACTCTTCTGGATGTGCTTTTGGGACGTCCATGGACGAAATATTTTGGATAGCGAAGAGGTAGGAATGAGAGAGTTATATTGTTTATCGTGTCTCTTTCTGTTTCTTCAAGAAAATGTCTCAGCCGCTTCTCTGGAGTTATATCATGAGTCTTTGATGGTCGTCGGGATGGACTGCGATGAGCAATCCCCAGTCGCATTTTTCTTTAGTTTCTGAAGTTGTTTTCCTCTGAGCAGGCTTGGGATCCGCCGCGGCCTCGTAAAGTGTTGAAGGCGTCTTCTAGACAGAGAGGTGATGATATTCTTGTGCTACACCCTTGAAGATTAGATGACCTTGTTGTGGCAATGTAGGTTGGATAGAATTGTATGGGCATCCATGGAAGTAAAGGATTGGCTGGATGCGTAAGTGAGCAAACTGTCCATGGTCACGAGTTTTGGTGGTATAGATCAAAAGGTGGCCACGACTACAAAGATTGGCTGGCTGCGATCATGATCTTTGACATGGGGAGTGTGGTGGCACGACCCTTTGCAGGAAGGAGTGGGGTTGAAGCGGCTTCATCTCTTGGAGAGGACGTTGAAACTCAAGGAGCCAAGCATTGAAGCTTCGGCTTCAGATTCTGGAGCAGCTTATAGAGAGAACGCTGAAGCGAAGCGGCTGTTGAAGCGAACGTTGAAGCGGAGCCGCTGCTGGAGAACGTTGAAGCGGAGTCACTTCTTAATAGAACATTGAAACGACGCCTTGCAACTCTCAGAGCCTTGACGGTTACCATGTTGAAGTCGGAGACCGCGTCACTCAGCGTTCTGTCAAACCCGACATCGCTCAAGTGACCAGAGGTTATGAGTCCCAAGTTCCATCTATCGATCGTGCTTTCCATGAGAGGTTGGGGTTTGGGAAAAACTTCCCTGGCTGGAAACACTTGCTTTCCTGACGCAGTGCGGTTGAGGGATGCAAATATGTCTTGACGCTACGCCTTAGAGAAATATAGAATCTCACATAACTGTTTCATTATAGACTACACGACTTTGTGGGCGAAGTCCCCAGAAATCGTGCAACTCCTGATGGGAAGAGGGTATCTGTGAACTCGGGAGGGTTGTTGACTTCCTTTGCTTTCGATTTTGGAGAAGTCGTTCCTGATATTTACGTGTGATAAAATTGGATTTCCGATTCCCTTCTACTGGGCGTTCAAGAGCAACGCGAGCTTCTTCATCTATAAACGTGCGTCCTGCTGAAGTGCTGCGATGGATGTTAAAAGTATTCTTTGTCAGCTCACTCTTGGGTTGACGTGACTCCTATGGTGGCCTCTCCGTCAGTGTCTTGAGGAAATAGGTATCTCTTCCTAAGTTATAAACATGTCTGTCTGAGCCTTACGAGAACCTTTTGTCTTTTCATCAAATCAACAGTGGTAAAAGGAGGTCAGCTTCTTCCGGCTCTTCCATTATCTTGCCCTGATGGTGGAGTAGCAGCGTCTCTGGTGACGGTTGGATTTGTCATACTTGAAGAAATGTTGTGGTGGCGGAAGCGGCTCTGGTTCTGGTGATCGTAGGTGTATCATGCAGAGATGGAACGGTTTTGACCACGGAGTGCTAGAGCCATGACGTTGTTTCGAAGGGTGAGGATGGCGCTGCTTTGGCTGGTTGTGGAGAGGAGAAGATGACGCTGGAAGGGTGCAAGCTTTTAGCTCTGGAATGATGCAGGTTGTTAGCGCTGGAAAGGATGTAAGCTGCTGGCGCCGGAAAGATGCAAGCTGTTAGCGCTGGATCATTTTGGAATGGGCGCTGGCTTGGCGTGGGCGCTGACTGTTGGCCTGGCGATGTTAGCACTGTAAAGGAAGCAAGTTGTTAGCGCTGGATCGGCTTGGAATGGGCGCTGGCTTGGCGTGGGTGTCGGCTGAGCGTGGCGCGGATCGTTGGGCACTGTGAGGCTTGTTCTTGTGAGCCCAGTTCCCTCTTTCCATACGTAGCTCAAATAGGAAATCCTTTCCTTATTCAAATTCCAAAAGTGTTATGCTTATGAAAGGGGTTGGCTCTCCTTTTTATCTCGTATCTTTGTTATCACGTCCTGGTGTTAGCGGTAGAAATAAAGTGGGCAAGCATGTTCCAGCTATGTACTCCAGCGTTTTTCTTTCAATTTGTTATCTTGTTTTCTCGTGTTGGTGCAAACTCTAGCCATAGGTATGCCTTCCATATATTTGTAGAAATATTTTTCTTCTAAACTGGTGTCAACCCTAGCCATGGGTATGCCTTTCATAAACTTGTAGAAATACTTCATCATAAACAATTCCTCTTCGAATATCACCGTAGTAACGTCGGCTACCTCATGAATAGTGACGGGTAATCATTATTATGCAAAGTAGGCACGTACGGGTAGGTGACTGTTTTTTTTTTAAAGGAAAACAAAGCGCCTGGTTTATGGTTTGATTTGAATTGATAGATAACTGTTATCTATGAGGGTTTTGGATTATTCTTTTGGAATGAATTATTTTAGAATAATGTTGTTTTGGGTATGACTATAAGTGGTATAAGTATCTCAGGAAAGCCATGGAATTGTGAATGTTGTGCGACAGTAGAAAGCATGAACGGGAACAATATGGCTATCGTTTTTATCATCTCTGTGAAGGTTTGAAGTAGTAGACCATGTATTTTGACTAGCAAGACTTACTCGGTTTTTCGGATCTCCTAACGAAAAATGGATCTTCCGGGTGCAAGTCTGAGTTTTATGGGAAGCACCGTCGTGATCGTGGAAAGTCACGTCCCTGAGTCATCTGATAATCGAGTCGTCGATCCCTGTGGGATCGTTTGCTTCTACCATATTGGGAGTCCCCAGTCACCCCTTGTCGTGTTATGACTGGTAACTGAGTCGCCGATCCCTGAGCGGATCGTTTGCTTCCACCACCTTGATGTCTGGGTTGAAGTATGAGATCGGTAATTATAAATTGATATTGTAACTGAGAGACTAATCCTCCCGCTGTGGTCGCCAATTGTTTAAGGGTGGAAACAGTTTCTGCTGGTTCCGGTAATTTCGTGTGAATGGGTGAGAAACGAGTCTAAACCCTAAACAATGTACTGCAAGGGAGTACTTTAGATTCGAGAGATCAATCTGTACAAATCCGGACTAAACCAAGAAATGGCCATTCCAGACTTGCTTCGGTCACAAAGTGAAGGAGAAGGGTTGGTTTTAGGGAGGGAGAGAAGAAAGTGTTGAGACCAGAATAGTTGATTCTGGAAGAGTAGTTGTTTGACTTGTATCAGAAAGTGAAAGCTAACAGATGGGAAAGATCGCAAGTGATTTCTGAATGTTGTATGACCCTGACCAAAACTTGTTGCTCGGTGGAAATAGGTAAGACCTATTTATACAAGTCGAAGTGAAACGTACTATGGTCTTGTAAGGAATAGAAACGGATGAGTAAATGGGAGTAGGTGGTAACCGGTAACGCCTAGAATTGATGTTCCATAATGAAGGAAAGTGTTTCACCATTACTCCCTATATTTACTAACCGCTTTATTCTTATGAGACTTTCATGTAACGGGCGTAGTGTACGCCGCACGCTGTAAACCACCAAACCAATACCCTTTATGAGCATCCCCATGTTTGTGACATGTGTTAGATGTCTCGAGTGTTTTCATGGGAAAACATGTAGCATGGTGTCACGTGTGGCACGGTGACATGCCAGTGGCCATGGTAGAGTCGGTATATCTTTTCCATAGAATAGGAGCGGCCAAAATTAGGGTTTGGGTGCAAACCGTGATGTTTTGGATTTGGGCCGCAAGTTAGGTGGCGAACTTGAACGGTCGAGATCTGCATCTCAGAGGGAAGGATATCCGTTGATTATTGCAACCCTCCGTTTTAGCAGCCAACGTTGAGCATGGCTTTTCCATAGAGTAGATGCGGCCAAAATTAGGGTTTAGGTGCAACCCGTGATGTTTTGGATTTGGGCCTCAAGTTTCCATGCGTTAGGTGGCGAACTTGGATGGTCGAGATCTGCATCTCAAAGAGAAGGGATGGCATGGTTTGCCATTGGCACGGTGGTACGGATGGCATGTTTGGAATACCTTGGCGCGGAGACGTGGCTGACATGGTTTGATATTGGCACGATGGTGCGACTGGCATGGTTGGCATGCCTTGGCGCAAAGACGTGGCTGGCATGGTTTTCCATTGGCACGGTGGTGCGGCTGGCATGGTTTTCCATTGGCACGGTGGTGCGGCTGGCATGGTTGGCATACCTTGGCGCAAAGACGTGGCTGACATGATTTTCCATTGGCACGGTGGCGCGGCTGGCATGGTTGGCATGCCTTGGTGCAGAGACGTGCATGGCATGGTTTTCCATTGGCACATTGGTGCGGCTGGCATGGTTAGCATGCCTTGGCGCATAGATGTGGCTGGCATGGTTCGCCATTGGCACGTTGGTGCGGCTGGCATGGTTGGCATGGTTGGCATGGTTTGCCATTGGCACGGTGGTGCGGCTGGCATGGTTGGCATGCCTTGGCGCGGAGACGTGGATGGCATGGTTTGCCATTGGCACTGTGGTGCGGCTGGCATGTTTGGCATTCCTTGGCGCGGAGACGTGGCTGGCATGGTTTGCCATTGGCACGGTGGTGCGGATGGAATGGTTGGTATGCCTTGGCGCGGAGACGTGGCTGGCATGATTTTCCATTGGCACAGTGGTAAAATCAGGGTTTGGCATATACAAAGGTGATGTCAGTTAATACTAAGGGTTCTGCCGTGGAACATGACACATGTATATAAAAAAGGTACCCTGGTAATTCTTACGTAGGCACGCTGATTGATTTAATAATTGCGATATTGGTCATAGTGACGTCATGTCTATACGGTTTTACGATTTTAACCTTAAGCTAAAAACCACCATCAACACCTGTCTAGGTTCCCAAGGCCTGACAATGCTTCCCTACAAACAAAGACGACACAACAAACCTCACTATTCAACACCGGGGATTGCTAAGTGTCATTCAATTAAGACTAACTAATCTTTGATTTTCTATTAAAGTTTCTATCTACAATGTAACTAATTTCAACCTACAATTTTCATTTCACACTTTATAAAATAATAAATAAACAAGCACAAAGGAAAGAATAAACAAACAACATAGTATACAAATCAATCAAAAAATTCAATTCAAAAATCTTTTAGTTCTTGATTGTTTTTAGTGATTAAGATTTATCTCACAAACCCAACCCAAATGTAACTTAATCTAACAATCTATCTGGCACTGGTTATTATCTATTGTTTCCCGTGTAAGATCTAATAGTGAACTCCGATACCAAAATGTAACACCCCCTAAGCTGGCAGCTGACTAATCCATGAGATTAACTATAAAATGAGGCACTAAGGATCTAAAACATCTAATTAAACACTAAGAAAAAAGTTCTAAACAAAGATTCACCCGAATATAAACCCACTATGAAATAAATACAAGAACTCCTCTCTAATGATACATATTCAATAGTGAGTTGATTTACAGATATAATATAATCACGAAATAAACATAATGGAAGCTATCATTACATCTCTAATTCGATAAAAAGATTTAATATACGAAAACACATATCTTCACGCGCACCTTTTCTTCTGATTACTGAAACTGAAGTGGGTACGAGTGAGCACATCATCCCAAAGGGGTTCCCAATGGAAACATATAACTTTCAAGTAATCGCTAACATGCTTCACAGTTCTAAAAGATAATGAAATTGAAACAGAACAATAGAAGAAAGCATATAACATCTTTTACATACAACACGAAGCAGAAGATTGCTTCAACTCTTTTCCTCAGATATTGCGTCCATCGTGGAAATATCCATGAAATATCCACCACTGTATGGATCTACGAGAATTGAATTAAACAACCTAAATATATGTTATCCTAACCTCGTCTCACTCAATGGAGAAGAAGATGCCAGGAATAACTCCAGTCTCAAATGATAGCATGAAATCCAAGTACTGTAAGATATTATTGTGGAATGCGTACACCTCATAAATCTCAATGCCACCATCTAAGTCTAGAATATAATAATATTTTAATTACTATGATCTGACCCCGCACAACAGGTTCACAAAAGGCCCAATCATTATTCGTAGAACGAAGTCTCCAAATAATGACCATTTCCAGTCATGAACCTAGAATTTCTTCCTAAGTCAAGGTCATAGTAACCCAGTCATACTACTAATACTGAACAATCAAGTATGATACGCATATGAGTGAATTCCCAAAATAAAATAGTATATATACTATCGAAACGGATGAGTTACCGCCCTTCTAAGGTAATATTGCGTATAAATGAGTTACATTCCTTCTATCTTAATAAGATTTATCGTCCTTTTATCTTAATAAGCAAGAAAGTAAGTAATATTTCAAACGGATGAGTTACCGCCCTTCTAAGTAATATTGTAAACGGATGAGTTACCGCCCTTCTAAAACTTAGCAAGAAGCCATGGGGAATCACATACACTCCTCGCAGGGAACCACATAATGCATATCACAAAACATACTCATTCAATTACAAACATTATATTCACTTAAATAAAAGGACGCATCATGCTCGCAGATAAGGTAGACTCAATGATTACAGGAAGGTTACAAAGTTCCCACCTGATTTGATGACAAGCCACTCCTACCTTGAATTCCTCAATCCGCTGGTTCATCCTTTGAATCGATCATTGTTAATACAGACTAACTATTAACCACACAAAGAGTTTAGCTAAACGGATCATACAAGGCTCATAACACATTTTCATACAATTCTCTAGTTATAAGTTAAGTGAACTATATAATGGTTCTAAGCCACTTATGTAACTACACCTTTCATTATCTATCCTTATCACATAATAAGGTTTGCTAATTCGATGAAATTGGTTCTATAGTCTATTAGACATGTCTTAAGAATATCTACAACTGTGTAGAAGGAACCAAAGGTCAATTCGGACCATAAGGGTCCAAAATATCAAAATAAGAAAACATGGCACTAATCCCAAGTCCACTAAACTCGGCCCAATACACAAGGCCCAGTCCACTCTGGTCAACTAACGGTCTCTAACAGTTAAAGGGTCAATTAATAGTCAACGTTCAAGGTCAGGTCAACAGTCCAGGTCAAAGGTCAAGGTCTACTGAGTCAACCGATTCAACTCCGTTAGATTCAGAGAGACGACTCAGTCAGATAACTGAGTCAGGCGACTGACTGGGATAACATGATTCTGGTACAGGTCAAACACTCTGCTACAAATTTCATTTCATCTCTTATTATAAACAACAACAATATCAAACAATTTCATTTCATTTGATAAAACCATCTCCTCTTAATCTCTTTCTTTTGCTTTCGTCACCTCAATCTTTTCTCCCCCGTTAGCTTTACCAAACGATACCACTCTTGACGTGTGACGTGCATTTTTACTCAGCATCCTTGGAAAAGTTCCTTCTAGGGTTTTTAGGGTTTAAGATTTTTCAGATGCCAGAAACTAATACCTTGTTCAACTCTGTATCCTCTGCCGTGTCTGCTACCCGATGTTTTCGCCCTAGAGATGATGTTTCTGGTAGCAGGGTTGATCTTTTTAAATGTTCGTTTAAGAGCTTTGATGGGTGCAAGAATGGTGTTGGTGGGAAAGGGTTAAAGAAGGTTTCCTTGTTATCGCTTGAAAAATCTCCATTACAACAAAGAAGGAGGAACTGATCGATGTTGTGAGAGATTGCAAAGTTGTCTTGATGTTTACCAGGCTTGGGAATCCACTTTGCAGCAGCTGGATAGTTGGTTATATACTCGATGCCTGTATATATATGCCTTGGGTAAAAAATGCTCTCATCTGGAATTACACGAGCCTGCACCTTTTTCAGTTTCAATTCATGGTTTAGTTGCCCCTGTCAGCACTGAGACCCCTGTTGCAGCTGAGGTTGAATGTACCGTACCAACTTTGTCTCTTGAGCTATTGAACACAGTGTTTCTAGCTCAGATACCTACAATTTCGAGCATTCCATCTAAGTGTAGACTGCACTTCGCTCGAACTTTCAAGGTTGTGCTGCAAAAGTGGTAGCCATGCCTGGTGAACTGGCCTCATGGATCCAGCTTCTGCTCTTCCCTATCTGTACTCTCCATGTTGCTAATACCGGGCAAGATGAGAAAACCAGCACACATAAAAAGCTGCAGATTAAGTCTATTAATCGTGCATTACGTTTATGGTCTGAACATAATGGATGTGTGGTTTTAATTCAAGAGGTTCTTGAGGAGTATGAAGAGAGGAAGAAACTGCTTGAGAAGCTAAAGAGGAAGACTCACCAAGTGGATCAGGAGGCCACCAATTTGAGACTGTGTAGGGATAAGTTACAAAGTGGATTATATGCTGCCGCGATTCGCACTCTTACATCTAGTGGAGTTGCGGCTAACAATGATGACACATTAGCTGAATTGCATTGCAAACATCCATCTGCTGCCTTGCTAGTTATCCCCTCTTCTCCACTTTCGCAAGATGTTATGGTAGCTTCACCTGAGATGGTGTTGAGCAGGTTAAAGAGTTTCCCTAAAGGGACGTCCAGTGGGAGAGATGGGCTCCGTGTACAACATCTCCTTGACGTTCTTAGTGGGCATGCGGCTGTTTTATCCGATGAGATAACTGCGTCCATCACCGATGTTGTCAACTTGTGGCTGTCGGGCTCTTGTCCACCTGCCTTATCAGAGTTTGTATACAGTGCTCCTCTCACCCCACTCATCATGCCCGGTGGTGGTTTGCGCCCGATTGCAGTTGGCAAAATATGGAGAAGACTCGTCTCTAAATGTGATGTTTCCTTCGTTAGCCAAGAGATGAATTCCTATCTAAGAGATTTCCAATTTGGCGTGGGAGCTAAGTGTGGTGGAGAGGCGATTTTACATGCTGTAAACCGTATGCTGGAAGAGAAAGGGGATCAGGATAATCTGTCCATGTTGTTGGTAGACTTCTCCAACGCGTTCAATCTCATTGATAGATCAGTTATGATTGCAGAGGTACGTAGTTTATGTCCTTCTATTTCCCGATGGGTTGAATTTTGCTATGCTTCTCCAACGCGTTTATACTACATGGATCATGTACTCTCTTCATCTCAAGGGGTGCAACAGGGTGACCCTTTGGGGACACTTCTGCCCGCTCTTACTCTCCACTCTCTAATCTTGAGCATCTCCAGACGCTGTGATTTATAACTACAAGCCTGGTATCTTGATGATGGAACGATAATTGGGGACACCATGATGGTCTCCAAAGCACTGCAGATTATACAAGATGAAGGGGTTTCTAGAGGGTTGTTTTTGAACATAAAAAAGACGGAATTATTTTGGCCCTCTCACGATCCTAGGGCAGTCACTGCAGGTGTTTTTCCATCAGATATTAGCAAGCCTGAGAAAGGGGTTAAATTGATTGGAGCTCCTGTCAGCCTTGATGCTCAATTTTATGCCGACTTGGTTGTGAAAAGAGTGCGTAAAACTATTGAACTTATTGATGCAGTTGAGAAACTTGAAGATCCACAGTGTGAACTTCTTTTGTTTCGTAATTGTGCTGTATTTTCACGTCTATACTTTGCGTTACGTCCCATCATACCGGACTTCTTATCTGAAGCTCAAGACTTGTTCGACTCTCGACTTTGTACATTTTTGCGTCATGTAATCGCAGGGGATGGTCCTGGTTTCGGTCCCTTGCAACAGCGGATTTCCACCTTGCCACTTAGATTGGGCGGTCTGGGGGTTTATACGATGCATGATATCGTGCATTATTGTTATTTAGCAACGTGTATACAAACCCTTGAGCTTCAGTCCGTCATCTTGAGGCACACTGGCATCAGCGGTTTTAGTTCCCATCTCGAGCGTGTGGTAGCTTCTTTCAACTCAGCGTGTAGTCCATTTTCTCCTATATGTGTCGATCACTCTGCCTCCCATTCAATGAAAACTTTGGCAGTATCTTATTTCGATGCAGTAAAGAAGAACTTGACTTCCGATTTTGAGTTGTATGAACGTGATTTGATGCTTTGGCAGAGTAACCAAATGAAACACGCTCTGGATTTCTTATTGGCTATTCCTATTATTGGATTGAAACAAAAAATCGGTGCTAGGAAGTTCAGTGCGATTCTTTGTTACCACCTTGGGATTCCCTTGTTCGAGTTGGCTAGCATGTGTCCCTTTTGTAAGAGAGAGATGGATGTGTTTGGTGATAATGCGGTACATTGTGCGAATGAGGTGGGTCTAAAGTTTCGACACGACTTGGTTCGTGATACGATTGTGGACATATGTTATCGTGCTGGAGTGTCGGCCCGTAAGGAGGTGGACTTGGGGTTACTTGCCAATAATGGGACTTCTCTGAGACCGGCTGATATTTTGGTGCTCAATTTTGAAAACGGCTGTGATATTTGCATGGATGTGATGATTGTTTCACCCTTTGCAGGTAGCAATGGTCGCGCTTGTGAGATTGGACAAGCTATCAAAGATGCTGTTAGTCATAAGAACACCAAATATTTGGATAAATGCACAGCTCAGGGTTATGGGTTCGGAGCTTTGGCCTTTACCACTCTTGGTGAGCTGGGGGTAGATACGACAAACTTTGTCATTCATCTTCGCAATTACATGGATCTTCATGATGCTAATACACGCGTGGGTGATTTCCTTTTCCATAGGTTAAGTGTAGTAGTGCAAAAAGGAGTTGGAGCCCAGCTTGTTGCTAGGCTCCAGACTAGTTTCTTGTCTGATGAGAATCTTTTTGAATGTTAATTTTTCTTTTATAAAAAAATAAAAAAATTCAATTTTAACAATCAATAACTATAATTCTCAACACTACACTTTCTCAAGTCAAACTAATCTATAGGCATCTAATCAGTAATCACTATAATCCTCAATTCCATTCTGCAACTTCAACTTCTTTAAATCACTACCCTTATGACTCTACCAAATCAACATCATCTCTAACACTGCGTTCATACTCTTCTCAACTGAACCCCAGTTCATGCATCTAGTCCATGGAATCCTTTCTGCCACCTTCACAACATTACCATCTTCTTAGGTTCACCCACAGGCGATCACCATTCATTTCCTGCATATTCTCGTATTCAAACTCAGAACCATACAATCATCACCTCCACCTGTATCTCATTCACAATTCAATCTATGCAGGTCATTAACCAAATGAACACTCCATAGCAGTAACCATCTTCACTAGCCCAATCACTCACAGCCAACTTCATTCAAAGCTTCTGTCAAAACATAATCATCTGCAACACCTAATTATATTATACATCATCATTAACTCAACTGCAACCTTCATCCTCTGAAGTCATCTCAACTAAAACACAACCGCTTCTTAAACTAAGATTTCTTTATCTCCGTTAACACTAACCAACTAGCCGCCCAAGACATTACTGAAAATGCGAGGGTCTAACGACCTCACCCAATATTTCAATTAGCAATTTGTATGGACTAACTCTAATATACTTTTAAGATAATCTACTAGACAGTCAGACTCAATCTTAATAACAAGTATATCAACGAGTTAATATCTCTATCTCTTGATTTAAATCTTACTCAAGCAATCTGCGAGTCTCGATTAAATACAAGAGAGATAAACTTGGATGGTACCAAAGACCAATATCCAAGGATCAATCAATTTCCAATCAACAACCAAAGGTTGGATATCACAATTGATCGATACAACGCACAACCTGTGATATTTCAGTTATATAACAAAATATAATGCAGAATAAAAATAACACACATACCAGAAATTTTGTTAACGAGGAAATCGCAAATGCATAAAAACCCCGGGACCTATTCCAGATTGAACACCGCACTGTATTAAGCCTCTACAAACACTAGCCTACTACAAACTAACTTCGGTTTGGACTGTAGTTGATCCCTAATTAATCTCACACTGATTCAAGATACAGTTGCGCTCCTTACGTCTCTGATCCCAGCAGGATACTACACACTTGATTCCCTTAGCTGATCTCACCTACAACCAAGAGTTGTTATGACCCAAAGTCGACGACTTTAGTAAAAAAAAATTTATCACACAGAAAAGTCTACAAGAATAGATAAATCTGTCTCCCACAGATAAACCTAAAACTTTTGTTCTGTCTTTTGATAAAAATCAAGGTGAACAAGAACCAATTGATAAATCGGACTTATATTCCCGAAGAACAGTCTAGTATTATCAATCACCTCACAATAATATAAATCTTATGGTCGCGAAACTAGATATTGCGGAATCCCAAACGACGAGACGAAGATGTTTGTGATTTCTTTTTATCTTTCCCTATCGGAGATATAATCTCAAGTCAATTATTCAATTGAACTCGTACGATATAAAATGGGAAGATCAGGTCGCTCAACTAAAAGAGAAGTAGTTTCGTCTGGCTTCACAATCCCAATGAAGTCTTTAATTAATCGACAGGGTCTCGAGAAGAAACCTACGATTAAAGGGGAATCGACTCTAGCAAACCAACTAGTATCACACAGGAGGTGTGGGGATTAGTTTTGCACAGTTGCTAGACGTCTCCTTATATAGTTTTCAAACCAGGGTTTGCAATCTAAGTTACCTTGGTAACAACGATGAAAAACCTGATTTATCTTTCATAAGCATAAGATATAACCCTTCTACCTAACAAAACGTGATCATCCCATTGGAACCCTATACCCAAATGTCAAGCCAAAATTTGAAACCCCGAACCCTAAATTGCATTCTTATTAATTATCAGAGAGCGCCCTAGACTACTCTCTCCAAATTGATCAATAAAATCGTGAAACTCACATTTTCAATTGTAAGATCTGAAAAAAAAACTAAAGAAACCCTAACGATGTCGATATTCTTCCAAAATTTTCATTTCTAGAATACGAATACGATATAGTTCAAAATCAAGATCACAAATGAACTATACCGTGCTGGTGCTTTCGATTTTTTGATGCGCAAAAGGTACTGATTGTAGAAAAGCAATGTTACATAAATCACTCAATTCCTTCTTTATAGTCTTCTCTTCATCCTTCTTTTTCTGATTCATCCCAAAAAAAAAATACAAATAAAATCACCAGCTGACCTTTTATATTACAGTTTAACATAGCAAAAGATCAGAAATACACAAAAAATAAACAAGCTTACATTTGTTTTATCGCAGGTAAGTTCACTTAACCCAGTTATGTTATACTCCATATTAGATGGGCTACCCTTTGCCCTCAGTTCTTGAGAGTTAGCTTAGCCTATAGGATCAAAGTGCGACAAAGTCATGTCTAGTTCTATTAAAATAAGTGCAAAATTTGAGCTTACACTGCTTTCCTTTGCCCAGTCAATGTCACCTGATACCCTCACACCTTGGTTATTAGTTACAAATATACAATTGGTCCCAGCTGTATTATCGTTCATGAAGTAGATACATCTGCAATTGATCAATTGTCGACTGGTTTTCTGTAAGTACCTATAATTGTTACAGAACTTACACATGAAGCATCAATGGAAGAACTTACCATTATTCAGTGATAAACCACCTTGTGTAGCTCTAAAACTTGAATAGAATCATCAGCATTCGAGCACACGTCCTCCCAAGTCTGCAAAATCTTTTTGAATTATCCATTGATATTATGTTTTCTAATTCACTAATATCATCCAATGCACTACTCAAACATAAAAACATCATAAACGAAATAAACAAATGTAAGAAAACACGTATAGAGGCCGAAGAAAAGAAATGACATGAATTAAAAATCTGAGGTGACGAACAATTACCTAAAATAAGTTCTAAAAGCCTAGGCAAAGTGATTTATTTTTAGTTGTTTTTGTGGATATGTTTCCATGCACCAATTAAACTGAGTATAAAAACTTATCCTTTAATCACAACCTCAAGCAAACACCGAAAGGATGACAAACCAATCATTTGAAGTTGAAATGAAGAACTATGTACAGAATAGATGCAAGACTAAAATTCTTCTTTATATAAATAAAGAATTGAGGTACCGACTTTCAGAAAATTTATATTCTATTCAACAATTGATATCGAAATCTCCAGAACAACACCCTAATTATGTTAACAACTAACCTAGATTTTGTTTAGTAAAAAGAGATTCAGGAGATTAAAAAAGATGAAAAACAACATTTGCTGCTCTAGACTTACATTGCAAGACTGTAAACATCACTTCACCTTGTCAATTGTCCATAGAAAGCATATTCTGGTGTTCAATCTCCGTGTGTTCCTGCAACCTCAGTGGTTAGATGAGGTTGTATTTCTCTGCTTTGTTTTGCAAATCCAAAATTTGGAGCTCCGGTTTGAAAGAAGAAGGCCGAGGGTAAAAGATTACCTGGATTTACAAAGAAGCAATTCATTATCTTGCGCTTTCTTAGGAATTTTCATTCTTGTCCACCCTCTACACAAAAATTGAAGGGTAGAGTAGCCACCTGTTGTTACTAATAAGAAGGCAGCACTCCGCGTAAACTGACTGATCATACATGGAAATAAAATAGAAGACTGTAGCAATTTTATGGACATTTATATTCTGTTCCAGACACAGGATGCTAGGTGTTCAAATGTAAGCAAAACAGATATTGACATCTAACGAACAGAAAAAAGTACACCGTGTTGAATTCTGCAATGGCGCCCAAAGTGCACATACGACATACGACACACAAAACATAGAAGAACGATAATACTTCCCAGAAGGTCTGCCACCCCTCATTATACACGACATTACCTTAAAGTGGAGCTGCAGAAGAAATACTCAAGTTTATATTCTTAACCTTGTTATTTCAAAGATAAAGTAGGATAAAAGAAAACACAATGAAAGTGTTTAAGCCTTCATGAAATCAAGATTACCACATACATTTTACCACCAATAGAGAGAACAACAGTAACAACCTCCATAACATTTGTAAAGAAAAAAACAAACAAAAAGCAAAAAAGAAAAACTTCAACACAAACCAATATTAGATTCTGTAGCAGGAAACCTTCTTTCGTTCTCTTTCCAAGCATCCTAATATCTATACTTCCTTTGATTGAACATAAATAATAGTAAACATAAATCAATGAGAGAAAAGATTACTACAAAAAGAAATGAAAAACAAATCAAATGAAACCCATTCTTTGAGTTAGGCTCTTTTCAACTACCAAATCAGAAAACCTAACTAGTGAAAATCTTTCACTTCCAATTATCAAAGTCAACTATCAGTCAAAAACCCCATTGTAACATCAGTTTAAAAAAAACTTAAAAAAATCTATTTGTTGCACTCTATTAAATAATCTGATACATCTTTCCCATGCTGGAGATTTCACCTTATCTATTGCCACCTCCTATTTTCCCCATCTTGATTCACTGTTCCTAAACTTACCTTATAATTCTAGAAATATCACTACCTCTACTTAAACCAACCTGCAGATTATATAAGTTAAGATTTGCAGATTAGCGACTCAGTCTACCGAAAACTACGAAGTTAAGGATACAATAGAGAAAACACAATAGAGAAACTTTTGTTCATCTCTCAAAGTGATGAATACATGTTAGTGCCATATAAGATTATTCAGGAAATTACATACCAACGTGAAATCAAGACACATTAGTTCATATTTGAAAGGATAATATAAGCTTACTCCAAGTCAGACTGTTTTCGGACAACTACAACAAGAATTGCAATCAACCCATACTTCTTGTATCAATCTGTATATTCATTTCCTTCCACAGTCGGACTTGGATCAAACTCAAGGAGTTGCAATCTATCTTCGAAGGCCATCCTTCCATAGTCGGACTTGATTGATTCTCTAAAGCCTGCAAAATCCCAAGGATTTTTAGCCTTTGGTCAATTAGATGTACAAAATTATACCAAAAATTGATTGAAAAAGTCGAATTAGAAGCATAAAAAGCTTACGCTGATAAATCCCTAGGATTTCACGAATAGCTTATACTTCAGCAGTGCTGGGACGACCAAAGTAAGGGGGGCATGTTTTTTGTGACGCAATTTATAACAGCTTTTGCAACAATATCTCTAACAACGATTTTATAACATTTATAAGCGTTATATTCGTATAACACTTATATTGTAGCATTCTTATAACATACTACCTCCGTCCCACTATTAGATGACCTAGTTGAAGTTTGCACAATTATTAAGGCAAGGGATGAAATGAGTATACTTAAGTATTTTTTACAAACATACCCTTGTGGATAATAACTTGTAAAATTTGGAAATCGTTTATCTCTCTAACTATACCATATATTTTCGTAAACTTTGTACCGTTGAAAATCATTTTAAAACACCTACGTAATGAATATAAACATGAATATCAAATTATACATATTTTTTTATGATAACGATAATCAATCAAAAGGGTAATTTTAGAAATATCCTCTTGTTTAATAAGATAGGTCAACAAATAGTGGGACAAGATTTTAAACCAAATAGGTCATCCAATAGTGGGACGGAGGGAGTATTTTGTAACAGTTATAGATCGGATGGCTGAATTTTGTTTGCAATCAACGATCAAGATTAAAATTAAAAGTTTAGGTGACGGTTTTTTGACCATTTTCATGTCGTATTAGCCGTCAATCGGGTCGACTTCCATTCGTTTTTATCGCTCCTAACCGTAGTCGGGGACGATGACTCTCCGATTGTTGACTCAATTTCGAGAAAAAAACAACCAACACCCATTCAATTGAACTTTTTTTTAATGCAAACCCATTCAATTGAACCGATTAAAAATAAAAAGTGTTGCAAGCAATGCATTGTTAGGTCCCATAGTGAAAGTATAGAAGGGTCCTTTGGTCGTCCCGAATAATTATTAATCCAAAATGATCACGGATCGTTTCTATTGATTACGTCTCGTAATTCAAATTGGATGGGTTTGATTAGGTTTCATGTGAGAATTCGAAAAAGGGGAAAGGGTGGTGCACAAAGAATACTTTAATTCATTGATTATGAAATTCGTCTGCTTATTCGATCGTTCATGGCTTATGGGAGGGAAAGAAAATTGTGTTTCCCGATAAAATTCGCCCACACCTCCTCATTTACCATTACCCGAAATTTCGAAATTTCTGTCCGTCGAATGGGGAAAACACCATCCAGAATATTCAGACCGCCGGATGAGAATCCCCGTTGAACGTCCGTCTGATAGCTTTTGTTATCATGGAGACAAAAACCATATCTTTTGACTAGGTCTTGTGGAGATGCCCAAGGTCTTCCTAAGAGGAAAAACCGTGGTCTAAAACCACTCTTCCCGGAAGCCTTCCCTAGTGTGCGGGAATCTCAGCGGAAAGACTCCGGATACGGCTAACCATTAGCCGTTTTGAAAAAGTGGAAAACGGTAAATCATTAACCGTTCTACCTCAAAAAACAGACAACTATTGTCCGTTCCATAGTAACAGCTACTCGTTATCCTTTTTTGGGTTTCTTAAAACGGTTCACAGATACCCGTTCCTTGACCTTTTTTCATTTACACTCCATGTACACTCATTTTCAGTTTTAGTGTTGTTTTACCAAATATTATTACACTCTATTTACATTAAACTGGAAAATAGTTCCGAGATTTCTTGGAGTAATTTTTTTTTGTGTTGGATATACATGTCTAAAGGTGCATTTTACTCACAGACGAATCGTATTGTTTTTAAAAATTTAAACCTACAACTTGTTTACACTCAGACGACTTAACTCACATTGTTTATAAATAGTGCATGTTAAGCCAGGGATATCTGTTCTGTTAGCCTTCGGATTCTTATCATCATCATCAACACACTGTTATTGATATCTCATTCAGATAGATATCTCTTTATCCTTATCAACAACGGAGAATTCTTTTATAAATAAAGATAATTTTTTCCTACAAATACAATCCATTAACCATTCAAAGAAGCACCTACCTTGAAGCATAAAACCATTCTTGAAATATACCCAGTCATAAATGAATTCTAGCCGCAAAGGAAAACAGATAGTATGTATGGAAGCAAACCAAATTTGTCCACTATGTTTTCTTGATGACCATTCCGCAGTGCAGTTCCTTTGGATGTATTCCAAGTGCCCCCAGAGAGGTTGTATGGGCATCAAAATGTTACTCAACACGGAACCGGGACAGAGTAGGTACTTGCATTGCCAATTCGAGAATTGTCGTGAAAAAGCACAGTGGTTGGAAGATGCAATCAAGGCCAAAAATGATATAAAGGTAAATGAACTCTGCAAAAAGTTCAAAGACAAATGGATAATTAAGGTTGAACATGAAAAGGTGGCGGCATGCCCAATCCATGATTGTAATTTTTTTATGAAACTGCATCGTTCTAAAGATAAGAACACCTTTGGTGAACATTTCTTTAAATGGCCTGGATGTCAGTTGGTGGAATGGGCTGACTAAATCTATTTTATGTTGCTCAATAATTTCTGGTGTGTTATTTTGTGTTTATGATGTAATGTTTAATCCCGTGTTTTAGTATGGTCGATACTAGTTTAGGATGTAATGTTTATGTATTGTTTATGATGTTTATGTTTATGGTGTAACGTTTCATGTGAGGTTGTATGTTTTAGTTTGAATTAACGATCCGAAGTAATGATTATGCTATTAGATGTTGTTTGGGTAGGCTTAGGTTTCTGACAAAGCTTAATTCACAGCCCATTTCGTTTAAAGGTGCATTGCCCAACTAAATGAATCAATGACTATCTTTTGATAATTCAGTGTCATTGATGTGATCCAAATAGTAGGTGTCTCTTTAGATAGTTAGTGACTTTCGTAAAAATGTAAGGACGATTGTGAACATGAAACCAAATTCGTAAAAAAGTAAGGACGACTGTGAAAAGTTAACGTCTATTTGAAAATTGTTTCATCTTATTCTTTTTCGAGATTCCAAAATTTTTTTTTTACTTGCAGTCTTTCAGTGACGAGGTTTCCCTTAAAGTAATAATGATAAAACTTTAATTCAAGATATTTTTTAGAGTGATGTGTGTGTGTCATTACCTTGTCACACATCAAGCAAAAAAGTTAAGTTTGTAAGGACCGACACTAGCATTATTTATCTTATCTTGATCAGAACTACTTCGGTATGTGTGGAAGGGTTTAATTTATAGAAAGTATATAAACCGAACTTGTGAAATGCAAAAGCAAACACAACATAACTCAAACACACACCCGTTTGGTTTACAGTATTAGTTTCCTCTATTGCTAATTTAAATTTCTCATTTGTGTGGCTTTCCTGCTGTTAAATCGAATGTCTAAATTTTCACGTGAAGAGGATCTGGCTCTAATTGGTGGTTACTGTTTGGTTAGCAGCGACCCAAGAGGAACAAATCTTAACAATACGGAATTTTGGTCCCATGTTCAAACTAAATACATAACCAAATTGGGGGGTGGGAGGGAGACTAATAAATATGTGACGGCTTTACAACGTAGAGTCTCCTACTTAAAACAAAAAGTTTTGAGATATGTTGGCTGCATGAGTTTATTATAATAATTGTTTCCTATATTGTATGAATTTTAAAAGTACTGTTTCGTGTACTTTATTTACTCTTTTTATGAAATTGCCTCTAGTACGTACCGCGAAGGTCATCTTAAGTACGAAGGCAAACAAAGTAATAGAAAAAGATGGATATACGAAGCAGTTTTTCAAATTCTTAAGGCGCATCAAACGGAATACGATCCAGAGATTATTAATAATCTTACCAGGGATTGTATGAGTTTTCGTAGGCTCAACAAATTAATAAATATATTTTCCACTAATTAACTGGTAATATAGCGGTAGTAAGAGATCGTTCCCACAGAGAGCTGTGTAATTGATAGGTTATTTGTTCAACAAGATAAAGTAAATAACAAAGGGGGTTTGGTTGTGAGATAAATAAAGAGACAATAAAGAAAAGGGATGATTAAGGAATCCTTCACCGTTACCAAGCGATAACTGGATTAATATACTTATCTATTGTTTGTAAGAACCATTCATCACCAACCGTGGAATAACATCTAGCTCAGTGTTATCCCCAAAATTCCTTTTACCACGGATACGGAAGCTCTCCAATATCAGATTCTATTCAACTGAACCACCAAGTAGTAGCTCACTCAAGGTGTAATCCAATCGAACGCTTAAAGCTTTGTGAATTAGGTTGATCCAAGTAGTTAAACTCTTAGCTCAAGGTTTACTTTCTGGTGTTATCTTCACACACGATTGCTACACAGAATCCCTCTGTAAGGTCTCGCGATTTCTACTTGTGTAGAGAGTTAATCGACGATTAGTTATCTCATAACTTCCACTAGCAATAGAACAATCAATATATTGATCTAATAGGCCTCCAAAATCAATATAAGAATCACTCATAAAACCTAGATATGGTAAAGACAAACGATGATGATAAAAATTCTCAATAGATTTGTATTATTAATAAAGCTTCATGCTTAGAACATTGAATTCATCCTTAATCAACAAAGGATTTAGCTACTCATATTACAAAGAAGATGATAATGGTGGTTTCCCCCTAAATGGGTAAACCCTAGGTTTTGATAAAGAACTTGTGATATGAGATTCAATGATATGATTTACATAACCTAATACCTTTTTATAGGTTTACATTGCTTAGTATCCAAGTATTTAGTTCGGTTCAAGAACCCGACCCGAAAATATGACCTAACGACTCCAAACGTGCCTTTAGGCCTTCCAAGGTGTGAATACACGTTTCCCATTTGATAAGTTCACGTACCCAGTCCGCAAACTTCAAATTCCAGCAGATATTTTCAGAAATAAGTCTGCGAACTCGGTTTGCAAACCCAGTTCGCGGACTTCACTGTCTTCTTTATTCAATAAAAACCTTTTTGGCCACAATTTCTTCATCCGAACTCAGAATAACCTCATTCTTTTTGCATTATTTTTATCTTTAAATTCTCTTCAAGATGATGATGAGAAATACTTAATTTTATTGAGTTAAGATCGGTATTTGGCCTGAGTCTTGATTATGAGCGTTTTGCACCTTTTCGTCGCTTTTCTTCCACTTCTCTTGGACTTGGGCGCTTGCATACTTGGAATAATTCTATTATTAGATCTTTTAAGAACTTTGTAGCTCCTTTTTGTATGATTAACCTATTGGGAGCAAACAAGAGAAAACAAGAGTAATAGTACGAATACATGCAAGAATAATAGCTAAAACAAGTATGGAATGAACACTAAAATCATATGAATTATGCACTTATCAAATTCCCCCACACTTAGATTTTGCTAGTCCTCGAGCAAACTAAATAAAACTAATCCTAAATACAACAACTCCATCTCGTTGAGGATACAGTTACTCTTAGCATGAATAACAAGCCTTTAAACCCCTAGGTGTCCCTAGTGGACGAATTATAGTCTCGTGAGGGCATACAAGAGGTATACCCACAAAACCTACTCCAATTTCTCGCCTTGGAAGAACCACTAAGGATAGACGCAAAGTAAAAAGACAAATAATTAGCGTGCATAAGTTCTTTAGCCACAAACATCCCACATACATTCCAATCCGCACACATAAGCAATTACTTACGTATGTGTTTATGGGTGAAAACTATTTCTGATGGTTTTGGTAATTTTAGGGTGTGTGGGGGTGAGAAATGAATCTAAACCCTAAACAAATGCACTGCACTGGAGTGCTTTCTGATTCGAGAGATCAATCTGTACAATTCTGGCCTAAACCAAGAAATGGCAGTTCCAGACTTGCTTCGGTCACAAAGTGAAGGAGATGGGGTTGATCTTTGGGAGGGAAGCGAAGAAGGTGTTGAGATTGTGAAGGTGTTGGCTGTTTATGACTTGTATCAGAATACCAAACTGGCTTGCAAGATGTAAGCAATCAGCTCTGTGTGTTTGAATACGAATTGTATCAAAACTTGGTTTCTGTCTTGTCTGTGTTGGAAATAGGGAAGAGAACCTATTTATACAAGTCATTGAGCCTAACCCACATCTCTCGTGTGAAGTGGAGGAGGTGGAGTGATGGAGTAGTGGAGTCGTGTTAGTGATTGTCACACGATCAGGTATAAGCCCACTTCTCCCATCATCACTAACCGTCCATGTCTTCCTGACACGTTCTTGTGATGGCGCGTTGCACGCTGCACGCTGTAAACCGCCAGATAAATACCCAGTATGTATCCCCCAGTTTGTGACATGCTTGATGTCTCGATTGTGTGGATCGTGGGACCCACAGAAGGTAGCATACGGTGCTAGGTTAAATAACTAAGTTATTTAGGAAGTCGATACTCATGAAATATCGTGTGTACTCTATACATGTAATGCATCGAATATAATCAATGTGTATGAAGCATCGTTATTTTAAGGCTTAATGGAGTAAGTCGCTGATTAAGCGTCTTAGAACAGATGCATGCTTAGCTATCTTCGAATGATAGTTTGGAGGTTGCACAGGAAAGCCCTCCCTTGGCCGATCACATGATGTGGTAGAGTGATGGATGGTAATCACCACGACACCTTATTGGCCATTTAACTCCTAGCCTGGGCTGCCTAACCAAGATGGTAGAGTTAGACGGATAAGATGATATATGACGCTCATCTGCCACCGTTGATGAAGTTTTAGGGTTTTGAAGAGGTGTGCAAGCATCACTCTTCAGCTTGGTCGAAACCAAGCATGGGAGGTGTTTTTGACAGGACCGACCGGGCAGGCGTGTAGACGGCTTGCCGGTGTGCATGTCCATACCTCACTGCCCCATGAAGATGCGATCTAGGCCACTCAAGTTTAACGGTAAAGAGGATTGGCTGAGATCGATTTGCGGCAGGAATCCTGTGCCGCAAAGGATTTCCAAAGGGGCGTGGCATGCCACCTTCAGGGCGCACGAATCGAGGCGTCTGGTCTTGCCTTGCTCTAATCGGTCGGACATAGAGGTAGACGGGCCCATGGTGATCATGTAGATACTCTTTGTACCTCCTTAGTATATTCATGCACCCTTCATACAGGCTGGCGAAGATGGACGCTCGTGATCGATTTACGACACATGTAATATGTCGCAAACCCTAATTAATTAGGGTTTTATGTTGGTCGCGTGCATGCTACTTTGGTCGGACGAGTTTGCATGTTATGCTCTTCGTTTGGATTGGCCGACCATGTGGGACCCACATTGGGACGGTGGTGAACATGATGATACCTGACTGACGGTCATAGGCCTGATCTAAGCCATCCAAACATGCTGGTGAAGTTGGATGGTCGTGATCAATTTGATACCCTTAGTGGAATTTCCTGCGACCCTTTAAGCCTCACGCCGGCCCAACTTCAGGCAACCGCACGTCATTCCGTGGCTAGGTCAGGGGAGGATTGATTATGCATGTAGGGTCTTGGAACAATCTACGCCGTCCAACTGTGCCGGCGAAGTTGGACGACCGTGACTGTTTTTAAGTGTGCCTTGGTCGGCCCTTGTCGCGCGATCCTTCTACTCCACACCAGCCTGGACATACAACTCTGGGGTGGCGTTTGGTGGATATTTGAAGGGCGTGGTATGTATTCGACCGACCAGGGCAAAACGGGCCCGCTGGTGGTCATTGTGGTGATAGCCTGCTCCTACTGAGGATCGTCTAGGCTATCGAATCATGCGGCCAACCTGCGTGATCATGATTATTTATGAGACTGGCACGTGCAGTCCAGATTATACTCAATCGGGCTAGTATAACACACTGAGAGAAATGCTCAATCGGGCTAGTATAACACACCGAGAGACTTTACTCAATCGGGATAGTATAACACACTGATAGATAGCCTGTACGGGCATTTCGTGCATGCCTCACTATTGACACTCGGAGATTCATGTTACTCTGTTAGGAGCAACACTCAGTCCTCATGCCGCACTAATAGTGATGGTTCCCGGGAACAGCACATGAAATACAAGGCTAATAAGGCATTAATTAATAATGCTATAAATCCACAGAAAATCGGGATTGTTGCTACATGCTCCGTTCTGGGTGTATCTGATTCACAGGGATTGTTGCCACATGCTCCACTCTAGGTGAATTAATAAAGTGAAGAAGTATTCATCACTAAAATGGCTTTATCCTTTACAGGATGCCAGCCTATTAAAATTCGGCTTTTACAATTTTATCCTTAATCAAAAATCCACCATCAACATTAAGTCCCCTGCCTAGCACACAATGGTTACATCATTGTGTGGTAGGCAAGAGATGGTGACAATATGCACGTAAGAAGACAAGATAAATGAAGTTTACCTGGAGGAGTTCTGACCAGTCCTGCAATCATACATTTAGGTACGCTGGGTGTGACCACGACCTTGGTGGGATCGGTTTCCTCCTTCGGATATTTGAGCTAAGAAGGGAATAGAACTTGTATGCTCCTTGTATTTTCAGGATTTCCTACACTACACCCCTCACAAGATTTCATTAACATTCAACTCATTTTTGGATTAACAATCTTAATTTTATTGATGAATTTTTGAACAATCTTATAAGAAAAGATAAAGGAATCAAAAATAACCAATGTTCTAGATTTTCTCTCTCCTATTTACTTGCTTCTTACTTAAAAAAGATCTCTCCCCCTTTTCTTTACAACTTCTTGCTTCTTACTTAAAAAAGATCTCTCCCCCTTTTCTTTACAACTGAATGACTATTTATACGGAAATACATAGTGGATGACAGCTAATCTTTCCTTTATTTTCGGATATGGTTTGCGACATTCTCGCAATCTTATAAATGTTAATCTCACAAACTCCCTAATTTTCGCAGGACCATCACATTTTTCTCATGATTTAGCTGACGTCGTTTATTATGTCATTTCTGAAGTTGTTCTGCGACACTGTTGTGTTGTGTTGTTAATAATTTCGTTTAGGCATTATTGTTGCGAGATTCTGATCCTACATCTTGCCTCTTCTCATATCTTCTCTGCGAAGTAGAGAACGATGTGAGAAATGCCGCAGATGTCCATCTCTTCATATTCTGCATTTATCACACGTATCATTTCTTCCATCTATTTCTTGACACGTCTTATGTAACCATTGCTTTTCAATCGCTCACATATTTTCGCATTAATGGTGTTTATTTCTTCGAGTAAAAAAATCTTCTCTATATATTCTTCTTACTCTTCTTTCCATTTTATTTTTATTTTCTCTTCTCTTTTTACTCTCTCATCTCTGCAACTCTAATGTTCTTCCGTAAGTTCTGCTACTGTAATTCTTCCCTCTTCAATCTTCTTACTTTTCATCCATTCCCATACTCTATATTCAGATATGCCTCCAAGCGGTCAAAAACATGAGAAAACCTTAAAGGATGTTCAAAAAGATCTTGCAGAGAAAGGTTTCACACTTTCTACCATTCCTGGTGAAAGTGCCAAGTCAATTCTTTCTATCAAGCTTTTCTCTGATCAACATTGTGATGATCAATCAATCATAGTTTCGCTGGGTCAAATTCTCGCAGGTCTCCGCATTCCTCTTTATGACCCAGATATTACTCTGTTCTATGAAATTCTCGCTCACTCGGGATTTTCGCGAGCTATCTTCCAGTTGAGTGGGGATTGCATCCGTCTGATGCTAGAGTTCGCTAATCGTGGTGCTGGTAAAGGATCTCTTTATTTCAAAGAATTTAGGGATCCTAAATTCATAGATTTAAAGATAGTCGCTGAGAAGTATACAATAACGAATTTCTTCGAAAATTATGAATTAATATCCATGAAGAAAGAGAATACTCGTTGGGGTATTCGCTTGAAAAGGAAGGATATTATTGCTGAAGATAAAATGCTCATGCATGACATTGATTGGCACTCTGGTAAGAACACAACCCCACACCAATCCAAAGATGATAAATGGTGCGTTTTTCCCTTGATGCTGAAAGGAACTTACATTGCTGGGTCAAATGTTCTTCCTGAGAATCTCGTTACTTATCAACCTTGGGTATTCTCTTGGCCCGAGAAGAAGAAAGAGGTATGTTTCTTCCAGTTTCTCCCACTTTACATTTCTTTATTTTTTCTTTATTCTTTTGTTCGCTGATTCTTGCAACATTATACAGATCCAGAAATTGAAAGATAGCTACCGCAGGACTGGGAAGGCTAATACCTTGTTAGCTCTTCGCTCATACACAGATGAGGTAAGAAATATTCTCTTATTATTTTAAACAATATATTGTCGCCTCTATTTCTTATTTCTATCTGTGTGTGAAGGTTATCGCTGAAATAGAAGAGCTTGCCAATGTTGCGAAGACTGGTGATAAAGGCAAAGGTGTTCTTCGCGGGGAAAAACCAACTGCTCCTCCTTCAAAAAAGAGAAAAATCCGTTCTTCCTCTCCTTCAAATACTCCTTCTCATGAAAATTCCGAGAGTGATGAGGATGATGAGGATAATGATGACTCTGCTGCAAATGAAGATTCTCAATCTGAGTCTTCTATGGCTAAGCTCTCTGGCATCTTTTCTGATTCTTGGTAAGGAATGGGAGATAGTCAACTCGCTAATACCTACAAAGCTCTCGCCATGATTTTTGATGTTCCTTTATTGGATGGTGATAGTTCTCTTCGCGGATTTTCTAGATCGGTGACTCCCAACTTCCTGCATTCTCTTAATAGTCTGGTATGCTTTCGTCTTTTTACTTCTTCATTATTGTAACTCAAAATCTCTTTCTATTTTAATACTTTTTATATTTTCTCGCAGGCTGGAAATGCTTCTTTCGTTGTTGCCTCAGATTTGGAGAGGAGACGCGAAATTCTTGAAAAGAAGAATCTTCAATTTCGTACGAATAATGAAGAACTGGAAACTTAAGCTAAGGGTCTTCGTGAGAAGAACGAACAATTAGAAGCTGAAGTTAAAGGTCTTCGCGAAAAGAACAAACAACTGGAAACCGACACTTCTTCGCAAAGTAATAAAATTTCTACTCTTCGAAAAGCTAATGATCATCTCTATGGTATGCAATTTTTCTCCTTTCCTTTCATTCATTCATCCTATTGTCTTATCTTATTTGATTAATCCTTTTTGCAGACATTTATGGTCTTTCTGATGAAGCCATTCTTCTTCATTCATTTCCCGATGCCCTAGATAATGACACTCTTCTTGAACATCTTAATAAATATTTGAATAGTTTCTCTAATGATAAAATTTCATATATGCCTTTGAATGAACTTAAATTCAAATTTCGCCTCTTAGAGATTGATCATAGATCTAGTTTAGGTTTATCCAACCAATTTAAACGTTTTTATCTCAATTCTAATGAGAAGATCAATGAATTAAGAACCAAGATTCACAAAATTATAGATGATAAAGATCGTATCTCTGACCAAGGTGTTAAGGCTTTGGCGAAATTCCAAGAGACTCTTCTTGAGGTTCAACTTGAACGAGATGAAGTCAATCGTCAAAATGTTGTGCTTAGCGATAGAGAAAACCAAGTTCGTTCTCGTCTTCTCATAAATAGTGATGATGAGTTCGCTTGGGCCGCGACAATCTTGGATAACGCCAGAAAAGATTTAGGTGTAAATTTTAGTCTCCAAGTTGAGCATTCATCCTTGATTAGAGATATGATTTCTGAGAGAGAAGGTCATTAACTGTTTTCCTTTATTAATCTTTGGTTTTTCACAAGTTTTTATCAAGTTACTGACTAATTGCTATATGCTTCGCAGAATCTGAAAGTAGATATCGCCAAAGAGTTGAGGAACTTGAAGCTGAAAAGAGGAACTCGCAAAGAATCTTTCTTCTCGCAACGACAAATATTCTAGATTAAAGAATCAAATCAAGATCATTGTTGCGAACTTTAAGAACGACGCTCTGCACTTTCGCAATCAAACTATTCAAATGGTTTGTGATGACCATAATATTCCTCACTCTGATTATCCTTGTATCTTGGAGGAGATCCCAAAGAACATTCCTAGTCTGACCATCTCTGATAGCGAAGCTGATGATGAAGAATCGGATGGTGGTGAAGGTTCTGATGGAGATAAAGGCTCTGATGCATATGAAGAAGAGAACAAGTCTGATGAAGATGATGAAGGATCAACTAAAAAGTAGTCTTTGTTTTTTTCTTTGATTTTCCGTAATACTTGTACATTTATTCCTTCTTTTTGTATATTTGCGAATGCTTTTGGTTCCCCATATTCCTTAATATATGAGTTTCCTTCATTTCGACCTGCATTCATTAAAACAATTCTTCCTTGCAATACAGTTAATCAACATAATCATTAATTTTTGAATTTTTGCATAAATCTATCATGTGGAGACAAATAACATTTTCTAATTTCATTCATTCCCATACTTGCCTCTGTTATTTGTATCCAAATGTGAGATTTTGCAGATTTTTCATATTTTGTGCCTCAACTTCACAATTTTTTATGTATAATTTCGCAATCATATGCGAAGTGAATTTTGATTCTTTTCAAAATCTCATTCCTGTGTGGTCTTATTTTGCCTTCCTAGTTAAAGGTCTTATTATGCCACCTCTTGTCATTGCGAAAAAATCGCAGGACGTCCTTGCATTTTCATGCAAAAACCCATTGATCTTGCCTTAACTTTTTCTTTTGTATTATTGCCTCTTCAGGAATGTTGCGACAATATGACATGCCTAAATATTCTTGCGAAAATAAAGCCCCATTACATTGTCGTCTTGCGACGAAATCGCAGGACGTCTTCGCATTCTCATGCGAAAACCCATTGATCTCGTCTTATCTTTCTCTTTAGTATTATTTCCTCTTCAGGATTATCGCACAAATATGACAATCCTTAATACCCTTGCGAGCAAAAAGCCTCATGACATTTGCATCTTAAGACACTTATCATCTCCCTAATGGAGGGTGCCGCCCTTATCTCCCCCCTGGTTGCCCCTTCATGGAGGCGTACCTCTACCATACAAGGTTGGCTCCTCCCATCCGGTATTAACAACAACCAGTTGTTTTCGCAGCCTCTTATGCCTTTTATCTATAGGGTTTATGGTTACGAGACTGCACCCTAAGTGGGGTTTTCTTCGGGCCGAGTGCAGTATAAGCCAAAACTTATCAAGAATGGCAAGGTACGCTCCAGACGCCCCTGGCACTCTTGACTCAACCGTGTACCTCAGCGCCTTGATCAGATTTTGCACTCCTTGGGAGAGTCTTTATTACCTTAGTCGCCCAACCTAAGTCATATGCTTAAGTTGAGAATCCAAGGTACCTCTCCCGGATGGGCTTTATTGACCCCAAATCTCCATGACTCAGGTTCCGGGGGCGGTGTAGCCTTTTCCTGAGCCATGCAACAGGTACCCCCTTATATGACGTACTTTAGGTCTTACATTTACCTCTTGCAAAATTGTATTCACGAACTAGGGTGTACGCCATAAAGGTTCGCCCCTTTCTCTTTTGTCATTGTTCTCTGATTGTCTTTTGTAAAATTCATTATCTCTGTGAGATTCTCGCACATCATCACATCGTATTTTGCACTTCTCAATCTCTATTTTATCATTCAGTAAAATGTACTTTTGAGAATTTTATTTGTTGCGAGAGTGTCGCAACAAATCAATCATTCATACACTTCTTATTTTTATTACCTTTGCCATTCTCTGCTTCTTTGTTATTTTCTGCTACTGCTTCATTGGTAGTGGTATGTTAATCATTTCTTATTCTGAGTTAGCATTAGTTTCGTAACATTTCTTCTTCTTTTCGTTCGATTGCATCCACCATCAATCTCTCACTTCTTTGTGTCTCTTTGATTTTGTGTCGCCAACTTTCCTTCTTGTTTGCTCTTCTTTCGCAGGATTCTACCTCAGTTTCGTAACACTTCTTTCCTTCAAACCAATCTCCCTTTATGATTTCTATACCACTGGGGTGAGGGAATTTGATGCACTGGTGGAAAGTTGAAGCTAAACCTAGAATCCCATGTATCCAAGGTCGACCAATTAATGCATTATAGGGTGATTCTACGTCAACAACACAGAACAGGATTTCAGAAGATATTCCCTTCAATGGAATTCGCATAGTAACCTCCCCTTTAGGCTTGTTGGCAGTACCATTAAAACCATATATCTTATATGTTGATGGTATAAGATCATCATCTCTTCCTCCGATAGTTTTATAAGTATGATAAAATAAGATGTTCACAGAGCTTCCAGTATCGATTAGAATCCTATTAATTGCCCATGAATCTTCAACTTCATCATCTTCATCTTCTTTCTATTTTGGATTAATTTCTAATTTTACCACTAATGGATTGTCATGTACCTCTCCACCTTCGGGGACTTCTTCTGTGGTAAAAGAAATATTTTGCTTCTGCCATTCCTCTAGTGGCGAGATTTTCGCAGTGTTCATAATTTCTCACCCATCATTGTCTCTTGCGAATACTCTACTCAAAACATTGTCATGAAAATCTTCAATTGTCTTGTATGAATGTACGATGGAGCGACAGAATAGATTCTTTGCTTTTGCTCCAACTTCTACGAAGAACGTTTCCTTCTCTTTCACCGTGTTTACTCTGTGATGCTCTAGTGGTGGTGGTAGTAATGGTTGAGATTGTCGGTGTCCTACCAGAAAGTGGTTTAGTTTTCCTTGATCTATAATTCTCAGAATAATTTTCTTTATATTTCTGCAATCATTTGTAGTATGTCCGTGAAAATGGTGATAAGAACAGAACTCATGACTTCTGCGGCTTTGAGGTGGTTCTGTTCCCATGTTCCATGGTGTTGGTATATTCTCCATCAAAATTATGGATTCCCATATTTTCTCCACGCTTGCATTCAAAGGTGGCATCTTGATTTCTTCCCATACTATATTGTGACCTCCTTGTCCTCTATTATAATTTTGTCTTTGACCTCCATAAGTTTCTTGCGGATGATCAAGTCTTTGAATCTTATTATTTCCACCACGATTGTAGAAACTTCTTTCTCTTTCATACTACTCTTGATCTTGGCTTCCCATAGTCACCAGTTTCTGTTGATTGTTGCCCGTAACCTTTTCTTGTTGTACTTGCGAAGTGCTCGCCACTGTGTTTATTAGTTTAGGTAATAAGCTTGCATTCGCTGCTCGTGAATTGGTGTTCGCAACTGGGTATGATTCCATTTCATTTTGCCTTTCCTCTTGAGCAATATACTCTTCCTGAAGTTCTCGCAGTTCAGTCATTGTGATTGTATTCTTGACCCTAAAAATTTGGATATACAATAGATTGGTTGCGAACATAGCATTGATAAATGATAAGATAAGATATCTCTCATCCACACGGCCAGCCATTTCACTACACATAGTTCTCCACCTTTTAGTTAGGTGCTTCAAAATTTCGCCAATCCTTTGTTTTAATCCAAACACATCTTCAATACCAGGTCGCGAAGAATTGTTACTTATATATGCCCCCAAGAATGTGGTCTGCAAGTGATTGAAAGATGTTATTGTATTTTTTGGTAGACCTTCGAACCACTTTAACGCCTCTCCTGTTAGACTGGATGCAAAATACTTGAACAATACGGCATCATGATTTTCCCATTGCAACATGCATCTCACGTAAGATTTAATGTGTTGAATTGCACAAGTTGTTCCATCAAAAATGTTGGTTAATGCGGGCAAATTGCATTTCATAGGTATTCCTCTTAGTTGTACTTCTCTTGTGAATGGAGTTTTCGCAGCTTCTTCTATAGCTTCATCTAATTGTCTTTTGCCTACTTCTCCTCTATTATTTAGCATTCCTCTCATTTCTTCCAATTCTTTTAAGATTTGTTCATTTACGCCTGAATTTTGATCCATTGGTCTTTTTAATTTCGCCTCCCTTCTTCTGTGTTCATGTCTTTCTTCTCTCATGAAATTTTGCATTTCTTTTTCATCATCCTCATCTCGTCTTCTCTTGCGGTTCTCTTCCTCATATCTATCTTGAATTCGTATATGATGATGTCTCTCATTTTCCCCTCCATGATTTTGTTCATTTCTTATCAATTCCATTCGCTGTCTTTCAGCCCTCTGCTGTACTCTATCATACTCTTCATTGAGATTACCGTTATTCTGGTTTTGTGTACGCCTTCTTTCTCGATTGTCATGATTGTTCTGGAGAATTGCCTCCTGAAGTTCTTGTTCTTCCATTTCCGCTCTAAATCTTTCACGTTCGCAAGTTAAACGTGCTTGTTCAGCATAGTGTCTTTCAATTTCTTATTCAATCGTTTGTTGATTTCTTTGATTTTCTCTCTCATGTAAAATTATCCTTCTTCCTCTCGATTCCCTTCGCCATCTTGATTATTTCGTCCCTGACGTTGTCCATTTTCCTGAATTCTGTCATTTTTCCTATCATCAAAAGTTTCATTTTGTGGAACGTAACGATCATCAATCCTTTCTCTACCTTCGTGATGTTCTTCATTCGGATTTCATATTTCTTCTCGAATATTATTTCCAGCATTAACTGTGGATGAGTTTCGCCTCATCTCTCTTCTAGTCGATCTTGAATACGATCTTGTAATACTTCTTGATCTTATACTCTATAATCTCATATTTTCCATCCTCAATTCGTGATTTTGCCTTGTTAGATTTGCACACTCTTCTGTCTCCGCTCTTCTTTCTTCATGCATTCTTCGTCTCAACATCTCTACTGCTCCAATTTCCTCATCTTCACGAATTATTCCTCCAACTATTTCTTGTCCTCCCTCTGTTTGTCTATTATTTCTCGTTTGTCGTTCTTCTTCTTCATCTGCTGAATTTGATCGCCAAGTATGTATGCTCACTCTATCATAATCCATAGTTCTATTTTGTACCGGTGTTTGTTGAACTGGTTGTTGAATTTGATTTTCTCCATCAATTCTAATTCTAGTAGATTCTCCTGTTTCACTTCTCTCCCTTCCAGCAAGTCTTTTACTTCTTCTTCTAGCGGTTGTTGGTTGTTCAGATATATTCCTCCTTCTATCCATTTCTTCAATACTAATGAATTGTAAAAGATTCCGTAAAATTCTTCACTAGTTATTCTAATTTCCCACAAATCAGAATATTAATCTTCAACCTTTTCAAGGGTGATTTTCAATCTTCGTTCCCTGTTTCTAGCGCCATTATGTAGTTGCAGGATTTCCTACACTACACCCCTCACAAGATTTCATTAACATTCGACTCATTTTTGGATTAACAATCTTAATTTTATTGATGAATTTTTGAACAATCTTACAAGAAAAGATAAAGGAATCAAAAATAACCACTGTTCTAGATTTTCTCTCTCCTATTTACTTGCTTCTTACTTAAAAAAGATATCTCCCCCTTTTCTTTACAACTGAATGACTATTTATAGGGAAATACATAGTGTATGACAACTAATCTGTCCTTTATTTTCGGATATGGTTTGCAACATTCTCGCAATCCTACAAATGTTAATCTCGCAAACTCCCTAATTTTCGCAGGACCATCACATTTTTCTCATGATTTAGCTGACGTCGTTTATTATGTCATTTCTGAAGTTGTTCTGTGACACTGTTGTGTTGTGTTGTTAATAATTTCGTTGATGCATTATTGCTGCGAGATTCTGATCCTACACTCCTCTTCCCACAGAAAACCGTGCATGTAACGATGGACGAATGTGGACCCCATCATGTATATGCTTCGACCAAACGTCACCATGTTGCACATGTTTGATAGGCATGTGGGACCGCCTACTTCACTCAACTGTGGGACTCATCATGCGCCTGCTTGATCGAACGTAGGCTTGTTTTTCCTGCTTCGGTTAGACGTGGGTCCACTGCGTACCTGCTTCGGTCGAACGTGGGACCCGATGCGAGCATGCTTGCTTCGAACATGGGCAGCTGTGTATGCTTAGATCAAACACGGGTCCACCGTGTACATGTTTCAAACGTTGCCCGTAGGGTTGATATGCTTGCTCGAGTGTCATCCTTGATACTTCGACCAAACACCGACCCTGCTATCTTGACCAAACACCGGCCTTGTTGCCTGCCTCGCTCGAACGTGGGACCCACCACGTGCTTTCTTTGTTCAAAAATGAACCTTGTGTGCTCAAATGTGAATGTGAGTCCTGCAGAGAGCGTTGAAGCAGCTTCTGGAGCGAGCAGATCTGGAGAGCATTGAAGCAGCTTCTGGAGCGTACGTCTAAGCGGGTCCCGGAAAGAGCGTTGAAGTGTTGAAGCGACTTCTTCTGGAGAGAGAGATGAAACGCCTTCTTCTGGAGAGAGCTTAAACGCCTTCTTCTGGGGAGAGATCATTGAAGCGGCTTCTGATGGAGGGAGCGTTGAAGAAGCTTCTGGAGCGAACGTCGAGGTGGCTCCTGGAGAGAGCATTGAAGCGGCTTCTGCTGGAGAGAATGTTGAAGCGGCTTCTTCTTCAGTTTGGTTTCCCCTTGAGAATTACATGTTTCTTGATTGACCATTTCTCTTGTGTTGAAGAATTTCTTGACTGACGGCGAAGGAATTTCATGCTGAGTCTCAGTCCCCAAGCGTGGTCTACGTGGCTCTATCTTGTATGCCCGATGGGTCTACCATAATAAAGGTTTCGCCATCTAGCCTTCGCACTAGTAATCATATTACTTCTCCATGGGTAAAAATATGCAGAAGTTTAGATTACCTTTTGTACATAGTGGTCGTTGATATGGTGAAGCTCTGGATGGTATCAATCGGCGAGCAACAACGGTTCTTGGCAGCAGTTGTGATCATAAGAGACCGACAGGGAGAGGCGTGGTTGCAACTTGCACGAACTTGGCACCCTTCATACAATGGTAGAGATCGTCTCGTTATTAAAGGGAGAAGAAGGAACCGATAGCTTTCTTGATGTTTCTTCATGGAATAGAGAAGAGGGAGACAGTCCCCTGCCCACGAGTATCCACTGAGCTTTCGACTTGGTAGATGTTGTCACGCTAAGTTCATGAGGCCGTATTTACGTCTGGTCACTTGAGTATATCCTCGTCTTTGGACATCTTGGAATCATAATGATAATGTGCTTGCATCTATCTAAATTCACCATCTTTGAGATGGGAAGTGCTAAGCAGTCCCCAGTCATACTCCTTTGCCATTATCATCTTTGGATCGTGTCTTTGAGGAGTAGGGAAGTTCCTTCATGCGAATGACTTAACTAATAGGTTCTAAAAATATGATGAAGCTCTTGACATGGAGGATCTGTATGTACCTCTCAAGTCCAAGGTGCAATCTCCTTTGGTAACGCAACTACTACTTTTACGGGAGACAAATTCTGAAAGCGTCTCTCATTGATGTAGTTACCGGCAATCCAGATATGGAATATCTTGGACGTTTTTCATCATTGTGGCAGTCGTGCATGTGGTACTAGAGTTGAAGTTGGAAATTTTGGACGCGCAGGATGTTGTATCTCGGTGGCTTTCCTTTTGTTGGTTCTTTCTAGAAGGGAAGATGCTGTTGTAGATGAGCGTTCAACAGCTTCACGAAGTCCAGAGGATGAACAAAAGCGCATATTCTCCAACATAACACGATAGACATGCACCATTTTCTGATAGAGTAAATTCGCCCGGATCTTTCTTGACATGACGCGCGTACATCGTTATCTTCTTGAGGCTGCTTCCCTTGAGGTATCGGGATCCAGTGGAAGATTGCCGTCATAGAGCGTTGATACGTTGCACCGGCATTCTTTAAACCAAATGGCATTACAGTATAATAAAAATTTCTGAGAGGAGTTTGAAAAGCTGTCTTACTTGCGTCATGCTCGTACATCCTTATCTGATTGTACCCTTTATATCCATCCATGAAGAAGAACATGTCGTGTCCGCTGATGGATTCTACTAACATGCCAATGTTAGGTAGAGGAAAATCTTCTTTGGGGCAGCATTTGTTCAAGTCTCTTAAATCCACGCAGCACCCGATCTGTCAATTTTTCATTTCCGGTCACGTCTTTCCACAAAAGTTTGTTCCCTCTTAGCGTGAGCGTGGGTTGCAGCTTCACCGGATGAAGAAGAACGCCTTGTCATCAAAGATGCATCGTGGGGCTTAGCCCTCAATGATGCGAGTCGGTCCTCCTCCTGAATTGACGCCCACGTAAGGAGTGGGATGCAATGAACTTTGTATGATCCTTCCTGCGGAGCTTCTCCTGGTTCAAACAATTCCACTCCACATATCAGTGCATAGGGAGACAGCGATGCAGGGATACGAATGACTTCTTTATTCAGCATATCCAGGCACTAGTGATATGTCGAAGGGACAATCCTACTGTCATGAAGCCACGGTCTCCCCAATATCATGTGGTAGTCTGGCTCTTATTCTATGACTTCGAATTTCACCTTTGAATGGACGGGCCCTATAGATAAATCCAGGTTGACATACCCCTACGTGTTGGTTTGGTTTCCCTGGAAGTCTGCATTTGTAGTAGGCTTCCGTACGATCTTACCTGGGAGAACCTTGGCCGTCCTGAGAGTCTTGAGAGTAATCACATTCGAAGACGCTCTCGTGTCGATGAGATCCCTCTTGAACTCTGAATCCTTGATGCGTGCGGTAACATGTATCGCACGGTTGTGACCTTCCTCTAGTTGATTGCAGCAAACGTCTCCGCCCGCTAATTCTTCGAGAGGTGTAAAAGTTCGCATAAACTTTCCACTAGAGAAGTCGCTTCCTGATCCACCGGCTTCTGGTTCATAGTGAAACTATTGACTTGAGGAGGATCGTTGTGAGGATCAGTCCCCAGTGTAGGACTCTCCATGACAGAACCGCTCATATCTGATGTCATCTTGTTGAGGATATCGAGTACGTCCATCGCTTCTTTGATCCGGTCCATGTAGGCCCGCGCCGCTGAAGTACCTTCTCCGGGTGCGTCGAATGCGTTCCTTGTTGGCTCCAGGGGCTGTCGCGTCTCTTGTGGCAATCGATCAGTTAATGTCTTAAGAAAAGTGAGTACCTCTTTATGAGTTGTAGCCACGTCCATTTGGGCCCTAGCGAGAACTTCTTTTCTCTCCATCAAATCCACCATGGTAATAGGGGTTTGTCCTCCTCTATCTCCTCCAGCTCCTCGTCCCGATGAAGGAGTGGCAGTTGCTCTGGTGACGGCTGGAGGCGTTACACTTGAAGAAATTCCAGGGTTTGCGGATGCTCTGGCTCTGGTGATAGGAGGTGTCACGCCCAATGGAATATCTCCTCATGCTCCGCTGGTGCTGGTAGTAGAGTAAGTAATTCCACGAGATACATTGATGGTATTGACTGGATGCAGGTGACACCACTGATTGGGATATCAACACCGAGAGTGTTTTCAGCGCTAATCCCGTCAGGATTGGTTGCTGATCCAGACCTAAGATCCACCATTTTCGAAATCAGTAAAATTGAATTGGTATTGAACAAATTGACTTCACAACCGAGAGATTAATCTTCCACTGTGGTCGCCAATTTTTTATGGGTGAAAACTATTTCTGCTGGTCTTGGTAATTTTAGGGGGTGTGTGGATGAGAAATGAATCTAAACCATAAACAAATGCATTGCACAGGAATGCTTTCTGATTCGAGAGATCAATCTGTACAATTCTGGCATAAACCAAGAAATGGCCGTTTCGGACTTGCTTCGGTCACAAAGTGAAGGATATGGGGTTGATCTTAGGGAGGGAAGCGAAGAAGGTGTTGAGATTGTGAAGGTGTTGGTTGTTTATGACTTGTATCAGAATACCGAACTGGCTTGCAAGATGTAAGCAATCAGCTCTGTGTGTTTGAATACGAATTGTATAAACACTTGGTTTCTGTCTTGTCTTTGTTGGAAATAGGGAGGAGAACCTATTTATACAAGTCATTGAGCCTAACCCACGTCTCTCGTGGGAAGTGGAGGAGGTGGAGTGATGGAGTAGTGGAGTCTTGTTAGTGATTGTCACACGATCAGGTATAAGCCCACTTCTCCCATCATCACTAACCGTCCATGTCTTCCTGACACGTTCTTGTGATGGCGCAATGCACGCTGTAAATCGCCAGACCAATATCCCAGTATGTATCCCCCAGTTTGTGACATGCTTGATGTCTCGATTGTGTGGATCGTGGGACCCACATAAGGTAGCATACGGTGCTAGGTTAAATAACTAAGTTATTTAGGAAGTCGATACTCATGAAATATCGTGTGTACTCTATACATGTAATGCATCGAATATAATCAATGTGTATGAAGCATCGTTGTTTTAAGGCTTAAAGGAGTAAGTCGCGGATTAAGCGTCTTAGAATAGATGCATCCTTAGCTATCTTCGAATGATAGTTTGGAGGTTGCACAGGAAAGCCCTCGCTTGGCCGATCACATGATGTGGTAGAGTGACGGATGGTAATCACCACGATACCTTATTGGCCATTTAACTCCTAGCTTGGGCTGCCTAACCAAGCTGGTATAGTTGGACGGATAAGATGATATATGACGCTCATCTGCGACCGTTGATGAAGTTTTAGGGTTTTGAAGAGGTGCGCAAGAATCACTCTTCATCTTGGTCGAAACCAATCATGGGAGGTGTTTTTGACAGGACCGACCGGGCAGGCGTGTAGACGGCTTGCCGGTGTGCATGTCCATACCTCACTGCCCCATGAAGATGCGATCTAGGCCACTCAAATTTACCGGTAAAGAGGAGTGGCTGAGATCGATTTGCTGCAGGAATCCTGTGCCGCAAAAGATTTCCAAAGGGGTGCGGCATGCCACCTTCAGGGCGCACGAATCGAGGCGTATGGTCCTGCCTTGCTCTGGTCGGTCGGACATAGAGGTAGACGGGCCCACGGTGATCATGTAGATACTCTCTGGACCTCCTTAGTCTATTCCTACACCCTTCATCCAGGATGGTGAAGATTGACGCTCGTGATCGATTTACAACACATGTAATATGCCGCAAACCCTAATTAGGGTTTTGTGTTGGTCGCGCGCATGCTACTCCTACATTGGGACGGTGGTGAACATGGTGATACCTGACTGACGGTCATAGGCCTGATCTAAGCCATCCAAATATGCTGGTGAAGTTGGATGGTCGTGATCAATTTGAGACTCTTAGTGGAATTTCCTGCGACCCTTTAAGCCTCATGTCTTCCCAACTTCAGGAAACCGCATGTCATTCCGTGGCTAGGTCAGGGGAGGATCGATTCTGCAGGTAGGAAGGGGGCCCGCCAGTGTACACCACGGTACTTTTCCGACCAGACTTGGAACAATCTACGTCGTCCAACTATGCCGGCGAAGTTGGACGGTCGTGACTGTTTTTAAGTCTTCCCTGGTCGGCCCTTGTCGCGCGATCCTTCTTCTCCACACCATCCTGGACATCCAACTCTGGGCTGGCGTTTGGTGGCTATTTGAAGGGCGTGGTATGTATTCGACCGACCAGGGAAAAATGGGCACGGTGGTGGCCATTGTGGTGATAGCCTGCTCCTACTGAGGATCGTCTAGGGTATCGAACCATGCGGCCAACCTGCGTGGTCATGATTATTTCTGAGACTGGCACTAGCAGTCCAGATTATACTCAATCGGGCTAGTTTAACACACCGAGAGGAATTCTCAATCGGGCTAGTATAACACCGAGAGATAGCATGTACGGGCATTTCGTGCATGCCTCACTATTGACACTCGGAGATTCGTGTTACTCTGTTAGGAGCAACACTCAGTCCTCACGCCGCACCAATAGTGAGGGTTCCCGGGAACAGCACATGAAATACAAGGCTTATAAGGCATTAATTAATAATGCTATAAATCCACAGAAAATCAGGATTGTTGCTACATGCTCCGTTCTGGGTGTATCTAATTCACAGGGATTGTTGCCACATGCTCCATTCTAGGTGAATTAATAAAGTGAAGAAGTATTCATCACTCAAATGGATTTATCCTTTACATGATGTCATCCTATTAAAATTCGGCTTTTATAATTTTAGCCTTAAACAAAAATCCACCATCAACAGTATGTCATTCAACCTGATTGCAAAAACTCTCTAAGATAGTCATCGTACTTGTTGCAACGTTTATCACAACACTCGCATACTGAAATCACATGGATAGATAAGAAAATGGAGATAGAAAAGTGAAGTGTGCAAATGTTGACTTATGTGAAAGATGTTACCCACAATACTTGTATGAATATTTTCAAAGGATATATATTTATAGGGCACTAGTTGAGAGAAGCACCCATTTAACTCGACCACATGATTAGATACTCTGAGCGCATATTCCTTTTCAGCAAGTATGTGATAGTTTCCTTGGATCCTGCACTCCACGCTTGCTTAGGCGACGGAGACAGGGACATCGTTTCACACATACTGCTATCCAAGTGTCAAGAACCTCATCAATAGTATTTTTGACTTGCTATATAATGATGATATGGTTTTTGTTTTCATCGACTATGATTATCCGTGATTCCGAACCTATCATTTATTAGTGTCGATAAATGAAGAGGAGCCTTATATATACATTTCTTTCTTCTTCTTCTTCTTTTTTTTATTTTTTTATTTTTTCGGATCACTCTTTATGAGTGTTATACAATTGTCTATGGGGCTTTCAAATACTCAACCAATGATTACCTTGCTACAACATCCACGGTAGTATCAAGATCCCACCAAATCACTTTAGAGAAACATAAAACTGCAAAGATAAAAAGAAAGTGATTCAGTAACAATTAATTGCGAGGATGAATCTTTCAAACGACTACCATAACTTAGTTTCTCATTCAATTATGAACGTGTATATTTAAGGGTTGAAATAAATGGAACTTAATCTATAGCCGTAAGAACTGTTTCAACCTAAAAAGGTTTAGAGTGTCATCCTAAGTAGCTCATAATTAACTCCAAAAGATGAAGTCTCAAGAATGCAAGAAATCAAAGAGTATTATTATTTATTTATTTATTTTATTTTATATGCAAACCTAACATGCTTAACTACTCCCCCACACTTAAACTCAACATTGTCCTCAATGTTCAAAACCAAAAATTCTGATTTCTAACATAACAGCCCTGAAAAACTCCAAAACTGTACAAATGGGTAGGGAACTAGGAAAAACATCATAAACAAAAGTTGTTTGCCTACGTATTTTCTATAACATGTCAAAAGGGCACAGAGTTTCGCTAAATGGTCTGACTTTGATGGCCTCCGGACTGATTGACATGCAATCTGAAAAAGTTCTGGAAAAATACCGAAACTCAAATGTACAGGCCTATCGCTCCAACTTAACAGACTCCGAATTCAGATTTTGTTTTTTGAAAATAAAGGTGAGTCTGTCCTATTTAAAAATTGGGGTCAACCACTCAAATCGGACTTCGTATGAAGTCTCGAGAGTTGTTTTCGTGGCAACTGCGCAGTCAGAATTTTCTGACGAGAATTCGTCAAAACTTTCATTATAGAAATACGACTTGTAAAATCTAAGATGAGAATACAATATATGATATGAAAAACTAATAAAACTAAAAAATAAAATGGATAGAGATACAAAACCAATGGGTTTCCTCCCATGAAGCGCTTGGTTTAACGTCGTCAAATACCGACGTTATTGTTATCGTTCGTACAACAACAATCTGAAAATTTGGTAATCTTTCCAAATAACAATATGCAATTAAAATAATAACTTCACAAAAAAATTAGCACAACATATAAATATTGAAGCTATCAATTTATTGAATTTTCCCCGACACTTAGTCCTTTCTACACTCGGAAGTGGATAGAGAACATAGAATTCGAGAACTTCAAAAGGTTCCTCAGCTTGGTGAACCTGCACAATTATCGAATCAAACACATCAAGTGGTGGATACTTAGAAGCAAAATTATCTGTTAAAACTTTGGAAGCACATAACTCCAATCCTAAGTGATGTATTTTCTTAAAAGTTGGGTTAACAACTCTTTCGGGAACTACTTCAATTGGATGGAAAGGATCACTAGATATAGAATTATGCAATAGATTAGACAAACCTTGTTTCAGATCCTCATTAATTGTCTCCAGTGAATTATTTACCTCAAGTATGTCGTGGTCCTCTATCAAACTATCATTATCTAGGTCAATTGGGTCTTCCACGACTCCAATCAGTTTGATTTCATTCTCAATCTCCATCTCTTCAACACTCTCGTCATCCGAATCAAATTCCGCTCTCAGGAACTCTTCTTCAGTGTATATTTTGGGGTATTCTGTATGAGTGTCCGTCGAGGGAATAATCGGGTCTACTTCTTGCAAATCAACCGGCTTAAAAACATTGTAGTGTGGATGTTCATTGTAACGTTGATATGCATTTGAGTATGTCACACCGTTCATAACAATGGTTTGGTCATACCAAGGCTCCTCATTTTGAATAGGCGAATGATCATTATTATGATCCGGAGTTGGGATAACTTCATCATTGTTACATGGAATCTCCAAAGGTTGCTCATCTTAAAAATATTCTTTGTCGTCCATAGGAATTTCAGAATTGTTTTGGTTTTGAGGCGAAACTTCTTCTTCATTCATTGTCAATCTGAGTTGAGAAATGCGATTCTTCATGATATCTATAGACCTTTGAAGTCCTTCGAGTGCATCTTCAGTCTTTTTGCTATGCTCATCCATATTATTCATAAATTGGAGCATTAGATTTTCCATATTAAAAGAACTATCATTATGAGCATTGATATCCATATTCTGGTAACGTTCATCCATACTTTGAATTTGCTGGTCCATTCTATGTATGCATCGTTGTAGCAGATCTGTCAGACTAGAAGAATCCTGATTAGAAGCATAACTATCCTCCCATCCTCGTGGTTTTTCACTTACATACACGTCATAAGGTTTTTGATATGTATGTGAGTGTCCATTAGGTTACGTGGGATATTGAACATAACCAAAAGATTGGTTTTGATTATACCCATAGGCTGGTTGGTAGTTGTCATATGAATGAGATTGAAAACCATATTGATTACCACTGTCATATGAGTTGTCTCGTGCTCCGTACATTTTATTTCCGTAAGGAAACATGACGACTCACAAGAAGGAGAAAATTAAAAATAAAAATCTAAAAACAAGAGCAAAACAAGCTAAACAAATAATAAATCAATTTGAGACTGCTCCCCGGCAGCGGCACCAAAATTTGTATGGGCTGTCGTAGGCTCAACAAATTAATAAATATATTTCCCACTAATTAACTGGTAATATAGCGGTAGTAAGAGATCGTTCCCACAGAGAGCTGTGTAATTGATAGGTTATTTGATCAGCAAGATAAAGTAAATAACAAAGGGGGTTTGGTTGTGAGATAAATAAAGACACAATAAAGAAAAGAGATGATTAAGGAATCCTTCGCCGTTACCAAGCGATAACTGGATTAATATACTTATCTATTTTTTGTAAGAACCATTCATCACCAACCGTGGAATAACAACTAGCTCAGTGTTATCCTCAAAACTCCTTTTACCACGGATACGGAAGCTCTCCAATATCATATTATATTCAACTGAACCACCAAGTAGTAGCTCACTGAAGGTGTAATCCAATCGAACGCTTTAAGCTTTGTGAATTAGGTTGATCCCAGTAGTTAAACTCTTAGCTCAAGGTTTACTTGCTGGTGTTATATTCACACACGATTGCTACAAAAAATCCCTCTGTAAGGTCTCGCGATTTATACTTGTGTAAAGAGTTAATCGACAATTACTTATCCCATAACTTCCACTAGCAATAGAACAATCAATATATTGATATAATAGGCCTCCCAAATCAATATAAGAATCACTCATAAACCCTAGATATGGTAAAGACAAACGATGATGATAAAAACTCTCAATAGATTTGTATTATTAATAAAGCTTCATGCTTAGAACATTGAATTCATCCTTAATCAACAAAAGATTTAGCTACTCATATTACAAAGAAGATGATAATGGTGGTTTCCCCCTAAAGGGGTAAACCCTAGGTTCTGATGTAGAACTTGTGATATGAGATTCAATTATATGATTTACATAACCTAATACCTTTTTATAGGTTTACATTGCTTGGTCTCCAAGTATTTAGTTCGGTTCAAGAACCCTACCCGAAAATATGACCTAACGACTCCAAACGTACCCTTAGGCCTTCCAAGGTGTGAATACACGTTTCCCATTTGATAAGTTCGCGTACCTATTGGAAGCAAACAAGAGAAAACAAGAGTAATAATACGAATACATGCAAGAATAATAGCTAAAACAAGTATGGAATGGACACTAAAATCATATGAATTATGCACTTATCAGGGATTGAGATGAAAATTGAATATTTTTTAAATTGCATTACTGGTTTTGTGGGTACACCTAACTGAAAACCCTCACGTGGTTTAGAGGCTTGTTATACGGGCTAATAATGTACGGATGATTATGATGTTTAGTGTGGTTGTATTTTTTAGTTCCAACGAAGGTAATTGTAAGGACCCTCAAGCTCGTCAACGCTATTAGATCAGTCAAGTGACGAATTAGCTGATAATAACTCAATTACTTTAACACGAATGTTAATTAATATAAATTAATCTAACAACGATCTATATACGAAGCTAGTATCGTTGAATATATCTCGAAAAGTTACGCAGAATGGACTACTCGAATGTGTCATTCGGACACTGGACGAAGAAGATATCACTAGATTATTATGAAGGGCAGAATCGTCATTTTAGTCTTAACCGTCTGGCTTCCCCCTTATCCGTTTCTCGGGTTCCTTTAGCGTTTTGGGGTCATCCTTATCTCAAATGTGAAGATAAAGCCCGTTATTCTTTCTCTTTCTTCATTCTTCTATTTTCTTCTTCTTTCTTCTTCATTTCTTCTCTCTTTCTCCTCTTCTTCTCAGCTCGTGTTTCTGCGAGAAGATATTATGACTTTGAGATCGAAACTTAAGGGAAACATTAGGGAATGATTGTTGGTGTTGATGTTGAAGTTGGTTTAGCTTTGAATGAAGAAGAAGCGATGGATTGATGAGAATCATGAACCAGAATTAGTCTTGTTTGGAGTAATTTGAGATGAAATAAAAAGGGTTTCTAGCTGCGCAGTTAATGGAGAGGATTGATTTGATAAATTAATGGATGGGGTATCTTGAGTTTGAGTTAGAACTTGATCTGGAAGCAGATTGGCAGTGATTTGATACCAACAGAGAAGCAGACCTGATAATGAAATGGAAGTTAGGGTTTTAATGAAGAACAGACAGAGAAGGCTGAGTCTCAGGTGGCAGCTGGGATTGAATGGTTGTGGTCCTGGTGGTGCTGAGTTGCAGCTATGAACTATGTTAGGAAACTACAGGGAAGAACCGGTATTGATGATGAAATTGCAGTTGTAGTCATGGTAAAAGAGTTATTGGTGTTGCTGGTGCTTGCGGTTCATGGTGGTGAAGATGATGGATGATTGCTTGTTAGATGTATGTTAGGGTTATAAGCAGGTTGTGTTACTTAAGGCTGAATTCAAGATGCAAGAAATTGAGTTGTGTTGCAGTTGTGTTATTGCTGCTGAGATTTGAGAAGAACTAGAGTCTGAGCAGCTGGGAAGGATTGGAATGCAATGGCTAATGAATGCAGCTGGAGGGAAATGTCTGTGACAGAACTACAGATGGAATGGGTTTTTTGGATGGATGAACTCAGGTGAAGCTAATGGGTTCTGAGCTTGTGGTTTTGGCTTGAGTTAATGTTGGTGATGGAAGAAACTTGCAGGCAAGATTCAGCTGAATTGTAGGCAAGGCAATGGATCAAGGGGTGTGTGCTGCTTTGAGATTAAAATGAAGAACATGTGATGTTGTGTCTTTGGTTAAACCCGAATGATTGCAACAGAGCTTTTGAAGTATATCTGAGCTGAGTAGCAGGTGTTGGATGAACTGTTGAAGCTGCAGATGATGCAGTTCAAGTGCAGCTGAGATGAAGCATTGGTGGACCTAGACGAAGCCGATATGAGAGTTGTTAATGGGGTGAGCTAGTTATGGAACGGTTTGTGTGGGCTGAACTGAACTGAAGTTGATGGATTGAACTGAAATTACAGTTGGCAAAGTTTACATCCAACAAAGAACTGCAGGGATCTGATGATGCTATGAAGTGCAGCTGGAGTTGTGGGTATAGGCTGCAATTGAGTATTGCAGGTGAACTCGAGCTGGTGGTTTGGAGGTGCAAATGCTGAGGACATGGTGTTGGCCTGAGTTTTATAGATGAATGTTAGGATTCAGGTACTTGGTTGTATTTTGAATAGGCGGAGGAAATGGGTTTGTTGTCATGTTGGCATTATAAGGAAGAAGTTGCAGCTGAAGTTGCATTGATGAGTAACTGCATGAAGGTTCAGTGTGTTGCCATGGATGAGATTATATGGTAATGCTGGTGGAGTTTGCTTGCTTTCGAACCTGAGAAAGATGCACAAGGGTATGGAACTGTGAACTAATGCCGCAATTTGCTGGTGATGGCAATTGAATGATAGAGCTGGTAAGGAAGGCATGTTGAAGTTGTAGCATTAGCGAATACAATGGCCTGCAGTGGAGTTTGCAGATTGTGGAAGTGATGGTAGTGGTATGAGGCAGAGATGCAGTATTACAGTTAAGCTACATTTGTTGGCAATGGGAGTTGTGGTTGTGCAGGGTCGTTATGGCGCATCATGAGATATGGCCTGTGCAATGGCCTTGGCCAGAATTAACTCAGACTAGTCAGATGCTGACTCTTAATCATCTACCTGGCTGACTCACTGACTCATCTAGACTCGGTTGACCTGACCGAGTCGACTCATTTGACTGGTGGCCGGGTGGACTTTGTCGGTCACCTGTGATGACTTTCCCGGCCAAATTCAGGCCGGTGACTCCAGTTTTCCAGCGAGTACTTTTTGGATGAGAACTTTACTGGGCTATTTCTACATGGGTATTCTCACACTTGGATTCGGTGGACTTTGGAGATTGGACCTAATTTTAGAAGTTGGAGAAAAGCTACAAAAGGAAGGTTTTCTACAACTTTGGGATATCACGTAGTTTCTACTTGGAGCTTTGGAGAGCGGCGACTAGGGTTTTCTTTTATTTTAGTTTTTCATCTTCTTCATTTTATTATTGAATATGATGAACTCAAAATCTATGAGTATCTAAACAACTATTATTGGTTATGGGATAAAGTTGATTTCACAACATGATATTGCTTCAATGAATTAGTTTTGTCTCAATAATTTATTGTTTATGATTCATGGTTTATATTGTCATATGATTTGTTTGTTTGTTTGGCTCAGTCCGGAATCAATCCGATTTGCATTCATTTCTAAAGTTATATTAGGGTTTTCAATAAGAAAAAGTTGTTTATTCCTGATTGCAAGTAGCATAGTGCCATTATTACTTGTAGTGATACATCTCTTTAATTGCATATGAATCATAACCTTTGTTAAAATGAATTAGTGCTTTTACACGTTCATTTGCTTTGATTAGTCTTATTCCATAAAACTTAAAGCTTTTAGGGAGTTAAACTTAATTGTGCTTTTACACTTTAGGTTGCTTTCTAGGAAGAATTCACATATACATCTTTTAATGTGGTTGTGATGAAATCAGGGAATTAGCGGGATAGGCTTGCGATCAAGATATCCTAGGACTTTTAGTAAATGAGAGATTAAAATTCCAATTCTAGTCATTGATGAAAATGCATGTTTGTGAATGATACTATCCCGTGACCAATATCTTCTTCTATTGATTATTCCAATTATTTACTTTGCTTTCAATTATTTTTATTGCATTGATAAACAAAAATCCCCCCTTGGTTACTTAAGAATCTGAAAATTGCATAACAACAATTGCCTCTCTGTGGAAACGAACTCTTTCTTATCACATACTTCATTTATTTTAGTTAAGTAAAACGTCAATCTAAAGCGCAAAGGGAAGAAGGGTCAATTCACATGCGAGCGTTGGAGCCGGTTAAGAATATGCGCAGCAAAGAAGTGAATAGGCAGTCGGTTTTGTGGAACTGATGATGTCTATCGTATGCGTCAAAAATAAATTACACTTTCTCACTACTCAAAATATATAATATAGCAAGGGTAAGAAAGGATCGTTCCCACAGAGAGGTCTAGGTTGTCATTTGTTTCGATTTCTTATATAAACAAAGGTAACAAGGGGGGTTTTCTGATTTTTATAAACTAAGTTATACTAAAAACAAATAAAGTAAAGAAAACACGCAAATCAAGATATAAAGATATTGGTTAAGGATATTGTTTTCATCCACAAACACGTTCTTGTCTTAATAACTTGAATTGATATTTAATCTCTCATTACAAAGGCCCTAGGATACCTTGATCGCAAGTATATCCCGTAAATCTCCTTTTATCATCAATAAACACATTAAAAGATGCGAAAATGAATTCTATCTAAGAGAACAACCTAACGTGTAAAAGCACTAATCAAGTTTAATTCCCTAGATGCATTAAGTTCTATGAAATCAGGCCAATCAAAACAATCGAACGTGTAAAAGCACTAATGCGATTTAACAAAGCTTATAATTCACTTGTGAATACTAGGATGTATCACTACAAGCAATACTCACAATTATGCTACTTGCAATCAGAAATTTATCACTTTTGCGTATAATAAACTCTAATCTAGCGATAAAGATGAAAGCAAACTCAATCGATTCGCGACTCGACTAAACAAGCATTCAAATCATATAACAATATTAATGGTGAATCATAAACGATAATACTGAGACAAAACTAATATATCAAACAAGGATTCATGTTATGTGAAATCAACTTTATCCATAACCAATGATAAAAACTAGGTATTCATATTCATGGAGTTCATAACAAGAAGGAAGATAAAACCTATCATGTTTCTAAACCCTAGGCAAAATAGAAGAGAAGATCCCCCCATATAGAATAGGACCCTCGAGAGTTTATATAACCTCTCTTGTGTGTATTGGATTTCCTCAGATAAAATTTAAGAATCTCGACCAAGCCTGTCCACTTTCAGCCCACTAGCAGCCACGGCCCATTCAATACAGGCCCATGTAGATCACTAAGCCTGTCAGTTTTGCGGAACTGAAGAGCCAACTTAGCTTGTTCCACCACCACATACTTCCGGAAATATCTGAACTCTTTCCCTGCATTTGCCTTCCCTGCAACATCATATTCTTTCACATCCATTCATTCATTTACCATGCCTAGGCTTCACTTTATGCATCCAACCATTCAGCAAATTGTGGTTCCTTATAGTTTCATACATTCAAATTCATTCATCTAATTCACTGCGGCTACAACCATGGCATCATCACTTGCACACTGCCAACGTCAAAGCAACGTCAGCAACATATCTTCGTCTAGTCATTTCCTCGGCCTCAAACACACAGCAAGCAGCACATGTCCCTGCTTAATCCTAGCATACATCTATTGCAGTCATAGCCATCAGTCACTGCCAACCACGCTCCCTGAATTCATCAACTCGCAGTACCCACGGCAACGACATCTCACTTCCTGGCAGAATGTAAGACTCAAAAACCACTTGCACATTGCAGCACCATCCTCTGCAGCTCAGCATCACATTTCTTGCGCTACTCAGCTCTTGCACACTCCAATCATACACAGCCAACACCAGTACCTGTATCATCATGCCGGCACCACCAAATTGTCGAGCCATTTCTTTGTAACCTAACTCAACCCTGCCAATGAGTTTCAAACACAACCACAATTTCATTATCAGCTTCTCATCTGCAGCATCAGTCACTGCATCATTCCGAATCACCACCAGTGCCTCAAACCCATTAGCTCACATCAACAATATCAATGTATAGCTGCCATTACTTGCACCTACAACTCTGAACTCAACTGCAGCCAGCAATCCACCAGTTTCCTTCTCCACTTGCAGAAGCACAATCACCACTTCAGTCAACAGCGGCAACCCATTCCTGCAACTTGAGCTACATCCACAACTACAATATCATTAACAACCTGTAATTTCAGCTTCACAGACTCATCCAACAGCAACATCTCATTAAACCCTTCAATCAGTCAGCTCAAATCCTTGACACTCTGCCTAGCCACTGCATTAACACCTGCAACTGTTCATGCCATACCATTCTCTTCACAAGGGTATGGAACTGTGAACTAATGCCGCAATTTGCTGGTGATGGCAATTGAATGATAGAGCTGGTAAGGAAGGCATGTTGAAGTTGTAGCATTAGCGAATACAATGGCCTGCAGTGGAGTTTGCAGATTGTGGAAGTGATGGTAGTGGTATGAGGCAGATATGCAGTATTACAGTTAAGCTATTTTTGTTGGCAATGGAAGTTGTGGTTGTGCAGGGTCGTTATGGCGCATCATGAGATATGGCCTGTGCAATGGCCTTGGCCAGAATTAACTCAGACTAGTCAGATGCTGACTCTTAATCATCTACCTGGCTGACTCACTGACTCATCTAGACTCGGTTGACCTGACTGAGTCGATTCATTTGACTGGTGGCCGGGTGGACTTTGTCGGTCACCTGTGATGACTTTCCCGGCCAAATTCAGGCCGGTGACTCCAGTTTTCCAGCGAGTACTTTTTGGATGAGAACTTTACTGGGCTATTTCTACATGGGTATTCTCACACTTGGATTTGGTGGACTTTGGAGATTGGACCTAATTTTAGAAGTTGGAGAAAAGCTACAAAAGGAAGGTTTTCTACAACTTTGGGATATCACGTAGTTTCTACTTGGAGCTTTGGAGAGCGGCGACTAGGGTTTTCTTTTATTTTAGTTTTTCATCTTCTTCATTTTATTATTGAATATGATGAACTCAAAATCTATGAGTATCTAAACAACTATTATTGGTTATGGGATAAAGTTGATTTCACAACATGATATTGCTTCAATGAATTAGTTTTGTCTCAATAATTTATTGTTTATGATTCATGGTTTATATTGTCATATGATTTGTTTGTTTGTTTGGCTCAGTCCGGAATCAATCCGATTTGCATTCATTTCTAAAGTTATATTAGGGTTTTCAATAAGAAAAAGTTGTTTATTCCTGATTGCACGTAGCATAGTGCCATTATTACTTGTAGTGATACATCTCTTTAATTGCATATGAATCATAACCTTTGTTAAAATGAATTAGTGCTTTTACACGTTCATTTGCTTTGATTAGTCTTATTCCATAAAACTTAAAGCTTTTAGGGAGTTAAACTTAATTGTGCTTTTACACTTTAGGTTGCTTTCTAGGAAGAATTCACATATACATCTTTTAATGTGGTTGTGATGAAATCAGGGAATTAGCGGGATAGGCTTGCGATCAAGATATCCTAGGACTTTTAGTAAATGAGAGATTAAAATTCCAATTCTAGTCATTGATGAAAATGCATGTTTGTGAATGATACTATCCCGTGACCAATATCTTCTTCTATTGATTATTCCAATTATTTACTTTGCTTTCAATTATTTTTATTGCATTGATAAACAAAAATCCCCCCTTGGTTACTTAAGAATCTGAAAATTGCATAACAACAATTGCCTCTCTGTGGAAACGAACTCTTTCTTATCACATACTTCATTTATTTTAGTTAAGTAAAACGTCAATCTAAAGCGCAAAGGGAAGAAGGGTCAATTCACATGCGAGCGTTGGAGCCGGTTAAGAATATGCGCAGCAAAGAAGTGAATAGGCAGTCGGTTTTGTGGAACTGATGATGTCTATCGTATGCGTCAAAAATAAATTACACTTTCTCACTACTCAAAATATATAATATAGCAAGGGTAAGAAAGGATCGTTCCCACAGAGAGGTCTAGGTTGTCATTTGTTTCGATTTCTTATATAAACAAAGGTAACAAGGGGGGTTTTCTGATTTTTATAAACTAAGTTATACTAAAAACAAATAAAGTAAAGAAAACACGCAAATCAAGATATAAAGATATTGGTTAAGGATATTGTTTTCATCCACAAACACGTTCTTGTCTTAATAACTTGAATTGATATTTAATCTCTCATTACAAAGGCCCTAGGATACCTTGATCGCAAGTATATCCCGTAAATCTCCTTTTATCATCAATAAACACATTAAAAGATGCGAAAATGAATTCTATCTAAGAGAACAACCTAACGTGTAAAAGCACTAATCAAGTTTAATTCCCTAGATGCATTAAGTTCTATGAAATCAGGCCAATCAAAACAATCGAACGTGTAAAAGCACTAATGCGATTTAACAAAGCTTATAATTCACTTGTGAATACTAGGATGTATCACTACAAGCAATACTCACAATTATGCTACTTGCAATCAGAAATTTATCACTTTTGCGTATAATAAACTCTAATCTAGCGATAAAGATGAAAGCAAACTCAATCGATTCGCGACTCGACTAAACAAGCATTCAAATCATATAACAATATTAATGGTGAATCATAAACGATAATACTGAGACAAAACTAATATATCAAACAAGGATTCATGTTATGTGAAATCAACTTTATCCATAACCAATGATAAAAACTAGGTATTCATATTCATGGAGTTCATAACAAGAAGGAAGATAAAACCTATCATGTTTCTAAACCCTAGGCAAAATAGAAGAGAAGATCCCCCCATATAGAATAGGACCCTCGAGAGTTTATATAACCTCTCTTGTGTGTATTGGATTTCCTCAGATAAAATTTAAGAATCTCGACCAAGCCTGTCCACTTTCAGCCCACTAGCAGCCACGGCCCATTCAATACAGGCCCATGTAGATCACTAAGCCTGTCAGTTTTGCGGAACTGAAGAGCCAACTTAGCTTGTTCCACCACCACATACTTCCGGAAATATCTGAACTCTTTCCCTGCATTTGCCTTCCCTGCAACATCATATTCTTTCACATCCATTCATTCATTTACCATGCCTAGGCTTCACTTTATGCATCCAACCATTCAGCAAATTGTGGTTCCTTATAGTTTCATACATTCAAATTCATTCATCTAATTCACTGCGGCTACAACCATGGCATCATCACTTGCACACTGCCAACGTCAAAGCAACGTCAGCAACATATCTTCGTCTAGTCATTTCCTCGGCCTCAAACACACAGCAAGCAGCACATGTCCCTGCTTAATCCTAGCATACATCTATTGCAGTCATAGCCATCAGTCACTGCCAACCACGCTCCCTGAATTCATCAACTCGCAGTACCCACGGCAACGACATCTCACTTCCTGGCAGAATGTAAGACTCAAAAACCACTTGCACATTGCAGCACCATCCTCTGCAGCTCAGCATCACATTTCTTGCGCTACTCAGCTCTTGCACACTCCAATCATACACAGCCAACACCAGTACCTGTATCATCATGCCGGCACCACCAAATTGTCGAGCCATTTCTTTGTAACCTAACTCAACCCTGCCAATGAGTTTCAAACACAACCACAATTTCATTATCAGCTTCTCATCTGCAGCATCAGTCACTGCATCATTCCGAATCACCACCAGTGCCTCAAACCCATTAGCTCACATCAACAATATCAATGTATAGCTGCCATTACTTGCACCTACAACTCTGAACTCAACTGCAGCCAGCAATCCACCAGTTTCCTTCTCCACTTGCAGAAGCACAATCACCACTTCAGTCAACAGCGGCAACCCATTCCTGCAACTTGAGCTACATCCACAACTACAATATCATTAACAACCTGTAATTTCAGCTTCACAGACTCATCCAACAGCAACATCTCATTAAACCCTTCAATCAGTCAGCTCAAATCCTTGACACTCTGCCTAGCCACTGCATTAACACCTGCAACTGTTCATGCCATACCATTCTCTTCACAAGGGTATGGAACTGTGAACTAATGCCGCAATTTGCTGGTGATGGCAATTGAATGATAGAGCTGGTAAGGAAGGCATGTTGAAGTTGTAGCATTAGCGAATACAATGGCCTGCAGTGGAGTTTGCAGATTGTGGAAGTGATGGTAGTGGTATGAGGCAGATATGCAGTATTACAGTTAAGCTATTTTTGTTGGCAATGGAAGTTGTGGTTGTGCAGGGTCGTTATGGCGCATCATGAGATATGGCCTGTGCAATGGCCTTGGCCAGAATTAACTCAGACTAGTCAGATGCTGACTCTTAATCATCTACCTGGCTGACTCACTGACTCATCTAGACTCGGTTGACCTGACTGAGTCGATTCATTTGACTGGTGGCCGGGTGGACTTTGTCGGTCACCTGTGATGACTTTCCCGGCCAAATTCAGGCCGGTGACTCCAGTTTTCCAGCGAGTACTTTTTGGATGAGAACTTTACTGGGCTATTTCTACATGGGTATTCTCACACTTGGATTTGGTGGACTTTGGAGATTGGACCTAATTTTAGAAGTTGGAGAAAAGCTACAAAAGGAAGGTTTTCTACAACTTTGGGATATCACGTAGTTTCTACTTGGAGCTTTGGAGAGCGGCGACTAGGGTTTTCTTTTATTTTAGTTTTTCATCTTCTTCATTTTATTATTGAATATGATGAACTCAAAATCTATGAGTATCTAAACAACTATTATTGGTTATGGGATAAAGTTGATTTCACAACATGATATTGCTTCAATGAATTAGTTTTGTCTCAATAATTTATTGTTTATGATTCATGGTTTATATTGTCATATGATTTGTTTGTTTGTTTGGCTCAGTCCGGAATCAATCCGATTTGCATTCATTTCTAAAGTTATATTAGGGTTTTCAATAAGAAAAAGTTGTTTATTCCTGATTGCACGTAGCATAGTGCCATTATTACTTGTAGTGATACATCTCTTTAATTGCATATGAATCATAACCTTTGTTAAAATGAATTAGTGCTTTTACACGTTCATTTGCTTTGATTAGTCTTATTCCATAAAACTTAAAGCTTTTAGGGAGTTAAACTTAATTGTGCTTTTACACTTTAGGTTGCTTTCTAGGAAGAATTCACATATACATCTTTTAATGTGGTTGTGATGAAATCAGGGAATTAGCGGGATAGGCTTGCGATCAAGATATCCTAGGACTTTTAGTAAATGAGAGATTAAAATTCCAATTCTAGTCATTGATGAAAATGCATGTTTGTGAATGATACTATCCCGTGACCAATATCTTCTTCTATTGATTATTCCAATTATTTACTTTGCTTTCAATTATTTTTATTGCATTGATAAACAAAAATCCCCCCTTGGTTACTTAAGAATCTGAAAATTGCATAACAACAATTGCCTCTCTGTGGAAACGAACTCTTTCTTATCACATACTTCATTTATTTTAGTTAAGTAAAACGTCAATCTAAAGCGCAAAGGGAAGAAGGGTCAATTCACATGCGAGCGTTGGAGCCGGTTAAGAATATGCGCAGCAAAGAAGTGAATAGGCAGTCGGTTTTGTGGAACTGATGATGTCTATCGTATGCGTCAAAAATAAATTACACTTTCTCACTACTCAAAATATATAATATAGCAAGGGTAAGAAAGGATCGTTCCCACAGAGAGGTCTAGGTTGTCATTTGTTTCGATTTCTTATATAAACAAAGGTAACAAGGGGGGTTTTCTGATTTTTATAAACTAAGTTATACTAAAAACAAATAAAGTAAAGAAAACACGCAAATCAAGATATAAAGATATTGGTTAAGGATATTGTTTTCATCCACAAACACGTTCTTGTCTTAATAACTTGAATTGATATTTAATCTCTCATTACAAAGGCCCTAGGATACCTTGATCGCAAGTATATCCCGTAAATCTCCTTTTATCATCAATAAACACATTAAAAGATGCGAAAATGAATTCTATCTAAGAGAACAACCTAACGTGTAAAAGCACTAATCAAGTTTAATTCCCTAGATGCATTAAGTTCTATGAAATCAGGCCAATCAAAACAATCGAACGTGTAAAAGCACTAATGCGATTTAACAAAGCTTATAATTCACTTGTGAATACTAGGATGTATCACTACAAGCAATACTCACAATTATGCTACTTGCAATCAGAAATTTATCACTTTTGCGTATAATAAACTCTAATCTAGCGATAAAGATGAAAGCAAACTCAATCGATTCGCGACTCGACTAAACAAGCATTCAAATCATATAACAATATTAATGGTGAATCATAAACGATAATACTGAGACAAAACTAATATATCAAACAAGGATTCATGTTATGTGAAATCAACTTTATCCATAACCAATGATAAAAACTAGGTATTCATATTCATGGAGTTCATAACAAGAAGGAAGATAAAACCTATCATGTTTCTAAACCCTAGGCAAAATAGAAGAGAAGATCCCCCCATATAGAATAGGACCCTCGAGAGTTTATATAACCTCTCTTGTGTGTATTGGATTTCCTCAGATAAAATTTAAGAATCTCGACCAAGCCTGTCCACTTTCAGCCCACTAGCAGCCACGGCCCATTCAATACAGGCCCATGTAGATCACTAAGCCTGTCAGTTTTGCGGAACTGAAGAGCCAACTTAGCTTGTTCCACCACCACATACTTCCGGAAATATCTGAACTCTTTCCCTGCATTTGCCTTCCCTGCAACATCATATTCTTTCACATCCATTCATTCATTTACCATGCCTAGGCTTCACTTTATGCATCCAACCATTCAGCAAATTGTGGTTCCTTATAGTTTCATACATTTAAATTCATTCATCTAATTCACTGCGGCTACAACCATGGCATCATCACTTGCACACTGCCAACGTCAAATCAACGTCAGCAACATATCTTCGTCTAGTCATTTCCTCGGCCTCAAACACACATCAAGCAGCACATGTCCCTGCTTAATACTAGCATACATCTATTGCAGTCATAGCCATCAGTCACTGCCAACCACGCTCCCTGAATTCATCAACTCGCAGTACCCACGGCAACGACATCTCACTTCCTGGCAGAATGTAAGACTCAAAAACCACTTGCACATTGCAGCACCATCCTCTGCAGCTCAGCATCACATTTCCCGCGCTACTCAGCTCTTGCACACTCCAATCATACACATCCAACACCAGTACCTGTATCATCATGCCGGCACCACCAAATTGTCGAGCCATTTCTTTGTAACCTAACTCAACCCTGCCAATGAGTTTCAAACACAACCACAATTTCATTATCAGCTTCTCATCTGCAGCATCAGTCACTGCATCATTCCGAATCACCACCAGTGCCTCAAACCCATTAGCTCACATCAACAATATCAATGTATAGCTGCCATTACTTGCACCTACAACTCTGAACTCAACTGCAGCCAGCAATCCACCAGTTTCCTTCTCCACTTGCAGAAGCACAATCACCACTTCAGTCAACAGCGGCAACCCATTCCTGCAACTTGAGCTACATCCACAACTACAATATCATTAACAACCTGTAATTTCAGCTTCACAGACTCATCCAACAGCAACATCTCATTAAACCCTTCAATCAGTCAGCTCAAATCCTTGACACTCTGCCTAGCCACTGCATTAACACCTGCAACTGTTCATGCCATACCATTCTCTTCACAAGGGTATGGAACTGTGAACTAATGCCGCAATTTGCTGGTGATGGCAATTGAATGATAGAGCTGGTAAGGAAGGCATGTTGAAGTTGTAGCATTAGCGAATACAATGGCCTGCAGTGGAGTTTGCAGATTGTGGAAGTGATGGTAGTGGTATGAGGCAGATATGCAGTATTACAGTTAAGCTATTTTTGTTGGCAATGGAAGTTGTGGTTGTGCAGGGTCGTTATGGCGCATCATGAGATATGGCCTGTGCAATGGCCTTGGCCAGAATTAACTCAGACTAGTCAGATGCTGACTCTTAATCATCTACCTGGCTGACTCACTGACTCATCTAGACTCGGTTGACCTGACTGAGTCGACTCATTTGACTGGTGGCCGGGTGGACTTTGTCGGTCACCTGTGATGACTTTCCCGGCCAAATTCAGGCCGGTGACTCCAGTTTTCCAGCGAGTACTTTTTGGATGAGAACTTTACTGGGCTATTTCTACATGGGTATTCTCACACTTGGATTTGGTGGACTTTGGAGATTGGACCTAATTTTAGAAGTTGGAGAAAAGCTACAAAAGGAAGGTTTTCTACAACTTTGGGATATCACGTAGTTTCTACTTGGAGCTTTGGAGAGCGGCGACTAGGGTTTTCTTTTATTTTAGTTTTTCATCTTCTTCATTTTATTATTGAATATGATGAACTCAAAATCTATGAGTATCTAAACAACTATTATTGGTTATGGGATAAAGTTGATTTCACAACATGATATTGCTTCAATGAATTAGTTTTGTCTCAATAATTTATTGTTTATGATTCATGGTTTATATTGTCATATGATTTGTTTGTTTGTTTTGCTCAGTCCGGAATCAATCCGATTTGCATTCATTTCTAAAGTTATATTAGGGTTTTCAATAAGAAAAAGTTGTTTATTCCTGATTGCAAGTAGCATAGTGCCATTTTTACTTGTAGTGATACATCTCTTTAATTGCATATGAATCATAACCTTTGTTAAAATGAATTAGTGCTTTTACACGTTCATTTGCTTTGATTAGTCTTATTCCATAAAACTTAAATCTTTTAGGGAGTTAAACTTAATTGTGCTTTTACACTTTAGGTTGCTTTCTAGGAAGAATTCACATATACATCTTTTAATGTGGTTGTGATGAAATCAGGGAATTAGCGGGATAGGCTTGCGATCAAGATATCCTAGGACTTTTAGTAAATGAGAGATTAAAATTCCAATTCTAGTCATTGATGAAAATGCATGTTTGTGAATGATACTATCTCGTGACCAATATCTTCTTCTATTGATTATTCCAATTATTTACTTTGCTTTCAATTATTTTTATTGCATTGATAAACAAAAATCCCCCCTTGGTTACTTAAGAATCTGAAAATTGCATAACAACAATTGCCTCTCTGTGGAAACGAACTCTTTCTTATCACATACTTCATTTATTTTAGTTAAGTAAAACGTCAATCTAAAGCGCAAAGGGAAGAAGGGTCAATTCACATGCGAGCGTTGGAGCCGGTTAAGAATATGCGCAGCAAAGAAGTGAATAGGCAGTCGGTTTTGTGGAACTGATGATGTCTATCGTATGCGTCAAAAATAAATTACACTTTCTCACTACTCAAAATATATAATATAGCAAGGGTAAGAAAGGATCGTTCCCACAGAGAGGTCTAGGTTGTCGTTTGTTTCGATTTCTTATATAAACAAAGGTAACAAGGGGGGTTTTCTGATTTTTATAAACTAAGTTATACTAAAAACAAATAAAGTAAAGAAAATACGCAAATCATGATATAAAGATATTGGTTAAGGATATTGTTTTCATCCACAAACACGTTCTTGTCTTAATAACTTGAATTGATATTTAATCTCTCATTATCAAAGGCCCTAGGATACCTTGATCGCAAGTATATCCCGTAAATCTCCTTTTATCATCAATAAACACATTAAAAGATGCGAAAATGAATTCTATCTAAGAGAACAACCTAACGTGTAAAAGCACTAATCAAGTTTAATTCCCTAGATGCATTAAGTTCTATGAAATCAGGCCAATCAAAACAATCGAACGTGTAAAAGCACTAATGCGATTTAACAAAGCTTATAATTCACTTGTGAATACTAGGATGTATCACTACAAGCAATACTCACAATTATGCTACTTGCAATCAGAAATTTATCACTTTTGCGTATAATAAACTCTAATCTAGCGATAAAGATGAAAGCAAACTCAATCGATTCGCGACTCGACTAAACAAGCATTCAAATCATATAACAATATTAATGGTGAATCATAAACGATAATACTGAGACAAAACTAATATATCAAACAAGGATTCATGTTATGTGAAATCAACTTTATCCATAACCAATGATAAAAACTAGGTATTCATATTCATGGAGTTCATAACAAGAAGGAAGATAAAACCTATCATGTTTCTAAACCCTAGGCAAAATAGAAGAGAAGATCCCCCCATATAGAATAGGACCCTCGAGAGTTTATATAACCTCTCTTGTGTGTATTGGATTTCCTCAGATAAAATTTAAGAATCTCGACCAAGCCTGTCCACTTTCAGCCCACTAGCAGCCACGGCCCATTCAATACATGCCCATGTAGATCACTAAGCCTGTCAGTTTTGCGGAACTGAAGAGCCAACTTAGCTTGTTCCACCACCACATACTTCCGGAAATATCTGAACTCTTTCCCTGCATTTGCCTTCCCTGCAACATCATATTCTTTCACATCCATTCATTCATTTACCATGCCTAGGCTTCACTTTATGCATCCAACCATTCAGCAAATTGTGGTTCCTTATAGTTTCATACATTCAAATTCATTCATCTAATTCACTGCGGCTACAACCATGGCATCATCACTTGCACAATGCCAACGTCAAATCAACGTCAGCAACATATCTTCGTCTAGTCATTTCCTCGGCCTCAAACACACAACAAGCAGCACATGTCCCTGCTTAATCCTAGCATACATCTATTGCAGTCATAGCCATCAGTCACTGCCAACCACGCTCCCTGAATTCATCAACTCGCAGTACCCACGGCAACGACATCTCACTTCCTGGCAGAATGTAAGACTCAAAAACCACTTGCACATTGCAGCACCATCCTCTGCAGCTCAGCATCACATTTCCCGCGCTACTCAGCTCTTGCACACTCCAATCATACACATCCAACACCAGTACCTGTATCATCATGCCGGCACCACCAAATTGTCGAGCCATTTCTTTGTAACCTAACTCAACCCTGCCAATGAGTTTCAAACACAACCACAATTTCATTATCAGCTTCTCATCTGCAGCATCAGTCACTGCATCATTCCGAATCACCACCAGTGCCTCAAACCCATTAGCTCACATCAACAATATCAATGTATAGCTGCCATTACTTGCACCTACAACTCTGAACTCAACTGCAGCCAGCAATCCACCAGTTTCCTTCTCCACTTGCAGAAGCACAATCACCACTTCAGTCAACAGCGGCAACCCATTCCTGCAACTTGAGCTACATCCACAACTACAATATCATTAACAACCTGTAATTTCAGCTTCACAGACTCATCCAACAGCAACATCTCATTAAACCCTTCAATCAGTCAGCTCAAATCCTTGACACTCTGCCTAGCCACTGCATTAACACCTGCAACTGTTCATGCCATACCATTCTCTTCACAAGGGTATGGAACTGTGAACTAATGCCGCAATTTGCTGGTGATGGCAATTGAATGATAGAGCTGGTAAGGAAGGCATGTTGAAGTTGTAGCATTAGCGAATACAATGGCCTGCAGTGGAGTTTGCAGATTGTGGAAGTGATGGTAGTGGTATGAGGCAGATATGCAGTATTACAGTTAAGCTATTTTTGTTGGCAATGGAAGTTGTGGTTGTGCAGGGTCGTTATGGCGCATCATGAGATATGGCCTGTGCAATGGCCTTGGCCAGAATTAACTCAGACTAGTCAGATGCTGACTCTTAATCATCTACCTGGCTGACTCACTGACTCATCTAGACTCGGTTGACCTGACTGAGTCGA